>NW_007020567.1:204845-262446 GCF_000164805.1 Carlito syrichta
GCCTGTAGTTCCAGCAACTTGGAAGGCTGAGGTGGAAGGATCGCCAGAGCCTAGCAGGTTGAAGCTGCGGTGGCCGGAAGCGACTACTGCACTCCAGATTCTGCACTGTGACAGAGTGAGACTCTAACTCCAAAAAAAAAAAGGAGAATTTAAATTAATTTAAGTGTAAATGGTCACATGCAGCTGGTGATTTCCATACTGGACATGGCTGTTCCAGATTCATTATATTCTTTTACTTGTCAGAGTTAGTAATTTGACTATCTGGGTTTCCACATCTCCTTCCCTTTTCACCATCTGGGAGGTTACAGTAAACCATGAAGATCCAGAATGAGGGAGCTCGCTGAAGACAGGCATCCACAGAGCCTGGATCATCATCAAGAGAGATGAGAGGGCTAATTCCTGGCCTTGGTGGAGGCATGGTGTAGGAGGGACTTGTGCAGGAAAAATCACCAACTCCAGGGTGAGTCTCTTTCCTCCTAGCAGCACTCATTCCTATGGGGGTCTCGAGCTTCTTCCCACAGGAGATGAGCTGTAGGAGGGAGCTGAACTCCCAGAGGCTGGTGTGGAGGGCCTCTCGTGTGTTGCTATAGCCTGAGCCTTTGGCACATGGCCCAGTGGAAGGTTATCCGTGAGCGGTAGATGAGTTCATTTGGTGCCGCCCTCTTTAATTTACATGGAGAGACACCTCAGTAGTACTTTGTGGTTGAAGCATCTCTCTCTCTCTCTCTCTCTCTCTGTGTGTATGCCTGTTTGTGTGCCTATACACACATATACGATATGCATGCCAAACGCCTGGGATTCCTTTTTTCTCATATTTTGCATTACATAAAAAATACTAGCTACTACATTTACTGGGGCTTGACCCCCAAGAGGGACTTATGGCAGACTTGTTGTGGCCGAGTCCCATGGAAGGCTCAGATCCCCAAGAGAACAGGAAATGGAAGCAATAGACTAATGGGATGGCATGGTGTGGCCTGATCCTGTCTTTGCTGGTTTCTTTTTCTCTCCTTGTTCACAGAAGTAAGGGTAGACGAAGAAAGGACTTTCCTTAGAAATGCAGTCTTTAATTACAGAACTGGAGAGAGGATTCTGAACTCTGATTCTCTGAGTCTAGAGAAATTGTGGAAGAAGATAACCTCAAAATTGACTCTCTAAGGGACATAGATGCTATTCATCCATGTTTGCTCTTCATTGCCAGGTATGTTTACAGGGAAACAGAAGTTTGGTTCTGCAGTTCATTGGCTTACGGTTGAGCCTCCAGGAGACCCTCCAGGCTTGCCCGTGATGTCATGGCTCGTTGTTGGGCAAATAGATGCAATACCACACAGGGCACCCAGAGTCCATATGAAATGAGCTGCTGGAGCAACTTGGAGAATAAGGCACTTCTTTTCACAGTGAGGCTTTTAAAACAGAACCAGGGTAGGGAGTGTCCAGGGCAGCTGTGATGGAAGCAAAGAGTTATAGCCCGGATAAGAGATTTTTGTAAAATTTTCTCTGAGGAATATGAATTTTAAGAACATAACTCACACTGCCCAAGTTGTCTTTTAAATCAGAGATCTAATCACATCTGCCTCCTCAGAAGCCTTTAACGGCTCATTACTGTGTGCAGGATGAAGTCCTTGTTTCTTTCCCAGCCTGCCTAGTTTGGCCCTGTTTGACTCTCACAGCCATTGCAGCCTCTTGCCTGCTGCATGGCTTCCCGGTTTCCTCCCCTCTTAGCTCTGGCTCATCTTCGTACTCAGTGCATGCCAATGAAGCACATTGCCTGGGCTTTGCTCAGGCTGGCCCTTCCTTGGGGCAATATGTACCCCCATCCCCATCCTAGCTTTGTCACCGTCTACAAGTCAGTTCTTCAAGGTCTTATTAGAATCCCACTTCCTCTAAGAAATCTTCCCATATCCTTCAGACAGGGGACACATTTCTCTCTCCCACCTTCTTATGTATCATTCTGTATTACCAGTTGCTCTTGTCACCATGGTCTTATTCCTAAGTTATTAATATATGTGTCTGATTCCTCCTACAAAACTGTGGGCTCTTGGAGGGTCAGGCTATGTCTTGTTCATTTTCCCATTCTGCGTGGAATCTGGAAAAGTACATTGCATACAATAGGCACATTAAATGGGATTGTTCTTTGTTTCTTAACTGAGACCGTTGACTGCTTACTTTGATGTCTTCATTTGCCTTTTATGCCTGTTTCCTATTTTTGAAGTGTTGTATATTATGTAGAGGCCCCAATGTGAAATTTAACTCAAGAAACTTGCTCTGGTGTACATGGTGAATTCTGCTTACTTCATCTCAAAATTATTCAGAGGCATAACTAATTTTAGCTAAGTAGAATAAGTATATTTTGCTTCCGTTAGAATTGGTTCAGCTTGTTTCTTGCTCTTTCAAACCATCAAAGTAAAGTTTTGAGTCTGAATGCCTCACAAGTTCCACTTTGTTAAAAAAGAACCAATGTAAGGATTTAGGAAAGATTCTGTGTCTGCTGCAGACATGTAGTGAGACACTGGTCCTTTTCGTTAACCTTTCAGGATCTTTGATGCTACTTGGAGGTACTGGTTTTAATTAGCATTTTCCTAGCTCATGTTTCTGAATAGTACTTAGGTTTAATTACAGGTCATATCTTTTTTTTTTTTGAGTTGGAGTCTCACACCGTCACCCAGACTGGAGGGTAGTGGCTGCTCCCGGCCACCGCAGCCTCAACCTGCTGGGCTCTGGCAATCCTTCCGCCTCAGCCTTCCAAGTAGCCGGAATCACAAGCATGCGCTACCACGCCCCGCTGATTTTTTGATTTATTGTAGAGATGCGGTCTCGCTGCCCAGGCGGGTCTCGAACCCGCGGGCTCAGGCAATCCACTCACCTCAGCCTCCCAAAACAGGTCCTATCTTGCTATAAGAAGTTTAACTTGGAAATTTCTCTACTACCAAAGAATATTAGATCCAAACATGTCATCCATTTGTTTTGAAGAACATTCAAACAAATAGAATTTTTGGACTTAAAAGTATATGGTCAAATTACTTTTTGTTTGCTATAATATTTTACTTCCTTCCAATGTCTTAAAGATGTTTTGTTAAATCCATGATTGATTTTGTTAAATTGTCTTCTCCCAGAATAGGAAAGAGACAAAGGAATGGGCATGTTGGGTGAAGATTCATTTATATGTACTGGGAGGAAGAAAAGGCACCCACATGAATGTGTCCTTTTTATCAGCGCCACATGAAGGAATTTTTCTAAAGTGGAAGCTATCCCCTGTGATGGTGTAATTGGCAGACTGAGTTGCACAATTTTTCTTCCTTTTTGCAATAAATTATGCTCCTTTTATGCCATAAGATTTTTTTGTTGTTGTTCAAAGAAGAAAAAGCTTTTTTTTCATATGATTGTGAATGTCCACCAACGGTTGCCCTGAACTTGGATGGGGCTCAGTCTGCAGATGACCAGACTTATTTGAAAGGGTCCAATTACAAACCCTGTCCTGCTTTTATCTAGACCTGAGGAGGCAGAACTGCTCTGAGCACAGTAAATGGAGCTCTCACGCTAATCCGATGTGTCTGCCCATCCTCCCTGTGTCAACCTCAGGTGAACCACTGGGGCCAGCCATTGCTGTGGAGTTGGCTGCAGTACTCTCCAGCCTGGCCAGTACCCTTTGTTGAATCATGTATCAAATTATGTTTGTGCTGAGGTTTTTTTTGAATGCTGAGATGAGATGTTCAGAATCAATGTCAGTGTGGGTCAGGCCTGGACCTAGTGGGCAGACTATATCTGAAAGGTAGAATCGTAGAATGTCAGTGCCGAAAAGGACCACTCATTGTGTGGCTGAGAACACTAAGGCCTATGAGTTAAGCGAACGTCAAATTATATGGCTAGCTTATGGTTTAGGGCCAGAACTCAGGCATCCTGACTCCCATTCCAAGTCTTTTAAAACTTTATCAATGACAAGGGAGGCTTTTAGAATCCCACATTTTGGTTAGTAAAACATTTGATGATTGATCCTCAATCTATGTATACTTATAATTGTCAAAACAACAACAACAGCAATAACAAAATAATACATACTAGATAGTTCAAAGGGGAGAATTTAATATTGAGCATTAGTTACAAAGGGGTCAGAAGAACTGAAAAGTGAAACATGGCATGACCAACTCCACATTCAACCCCAGATCAGCAAAGCAGGAAGACACTGTGAATCTTTGTGTCACAGGGAATAAGGCAGAGGGTGTCCTTTGGAAAATGGATCAAGTGGTGGCTTCCTAGCAGAGAATGGAAACCATGGCGGAGATTCAGCCACTGAGAAGATGCTGACCACAGTGGAGAGAAAGTGGGAGACATATCCCAGTTTCTTCTGTCTTCAGCACCCTCCTCAATCTCTTGGCAGTATCTTCAATGTTTAATCCTAGTTAGAATCTATTTTGTAAGGGCAGCTGGAAAATGTGGTCTGCAAGGGTTTGCTCCCAGAGAAAGGGGGGGGACAGATCTCAGAGCAAACAAGAAAGTTGGGGCAGGTTATTTTCTGAGGGTGACTGCAACAATATCTCCCATCCCATGCTCTCTTCTGCGATGTATTCTGTCCACTGTGTGTTGTGGAATAGAGGGACTAGCCCCTTCCCTTTGTATAACTTCTTTGGCCAGCTAAGTATGGTAAAGGAAAAGCTAGGTGACTTCTGACCTAGGTCAGAAAAGGTCATGCAGCTTCTACTGGGTTCCTTTGGTTGACTTGCCCTCTGGATGTCCCAACTGCTATGCTGTGAGAAGCCACATGGAGAGGTCATATGTAGGTGCTTTGGTTGATGGTCCCAGCTGAGCTCAGATACCAGCCATATAAGATGGCTAGATGATTCTAGCACCCAGCCTTTGGAATCAGTTTCCAGGCATTTGAATCTTCCCGACTGAAGCTTCAAAAGTTTTGAAACTGAATCAAGCAGTACTGGCTGTGCCCCATCCTAACTCTTAACCCTCAAAATCTGTGAGCAGAATAAACTTGTTATTTTATTTTGGGGTGGTTTGTTATGCAGCCCCACAGAACTAGAATGTCAATGATAGGGATGTTTATTTAGTACATAATTATATGTGTATACTGTCTAATATGTTGTGTCCATTACAAAGCATACACAAAGCCAGAAATTTAAAACAAGTGAGATAAAATTAAATGTAAATAGCAGTTCTAACATTTTCTTTCCATGCTCAGCTTCTGGGGTATTGGAGACCACACACTGTTTTTTTAAAATATAATTTAAAAAATTTCATTTTAGTGTTGTGGAGTAAAAATGAGGATTTACTACATAAGTAGGCTATATGCAGGTGAAATTTGGGTTATAGGTAGCCCTCACTCTACCTGGTAGTGAATTGGGTATCCATCTTATAAATGAGAACCTGCAGTATTCAGTTCCTAGTTTCTGTGATAGTTCTCTTAGTATGATTGTCTCTAACTGAATCCAAGTTGCTGCAAAGGCCATGATTTTGTTCTTCTTTGTGGCTGTGTAATGTTCCATCATGTCTATGTCTATATATGACATGCTCCTGTAACAAGTGATCAGGGCCTGCTTACAAGTGAGAACATGCAGTATTCAGTTCTTTGTTTCTGTGATAGTTCATTAGTATGGTGGTCTCCAACTGCATCCATGTTCTTCTTTATGGCTATGTAATATTCCATAATGTATTTTGTGGTCTTTTAAATAGTCAATGAATATTTCAGCAATCTATGAAAAAGAAAGTTGGGAGGGAGCAGTTATAAGGGAGGACAGATGGGGAAATGCCCAGGGTAGGAATGTGGTAAGGAGAGAGACAGCTAAAAGTCAGTAAAGGCGAGGTGCTGTGAGATGGAATGCAGGGCTCTAAGACAGGAAGGAGGTTTTCTTGAAGCAGTGTTAGGCTTTGAGGGCATTTCAGTTACATTTCTGTGATGCCAGTCATGAGGACCATGGAATATCACTATGTCTCAATTGTAGATTCCTGTAGACAATGTATAAAGGTGAGTGGATAGGGTAAGTTACAATTTCATTAGCACAACAGGGACTGTTATTGAGAGCTGATTCTAGAATTGACTGCCTCAGAGATCTGCATATTTTTAGGGAGCGGTTGGGTTGAGTCTTTTTTTCTAATATCTCTCACTTCTTTTAGGGAAACTCTATTGTATTCCGTGTGGGCACCTGACAAGCACAAACAGACACATTCTTAAGGTCCTTATACTCATTTTTATTTTTATATAATCATAGAACATGCAGATCTCTTTTTTCACACCCTTCCATAAAACCCCAAAATACAAAACCCAGCAAAGATAGTTGATGTTTTTCTTTCTTACTGATATATATATATATCAGTATATATATATATATATACACACACACACACAGTTCTACTGTTGATATAAAGTATGCTCATGTATAAAACCTGTATAGATAAATGTATCCCTTATATTCGCTTTTATTTTGATGTTATCATAGAACATGTAGATCAATTTCTTTACACCCTTCCATAAAACCCAAAAAAACAAAACTCAGTGAAGATCTTTGATGTTTTTCTTTCTTAACTACTACATATACACAGTTCTACTGTTGATATAAAGTATGCTTATGTATAAAACCTGTACAGATAAATGTATCTAATCTTTTGAGAGGAACGAATAAGAATGGGTGTCTTTCTCTCTCTCCCTTTTTTCTCTTTTCTGACTTATTCCCAGGAAAGTCTATTTAGCACCTTCTTACTATGAATTCCCTTTTGGAAGCCACACAGGTTAACCACTAGCATTGTGTGGCAGTCAGACACTGTTAGGGCTGTGGTTTCACAGATAAATTGGATTCGTCTCTGCTCTTGAGAAGCTCATGGTCTAGAGAGAGATGGACAAATACGTTGGTAATTATATTTTGTGTGGTGAGTGCTATGATGGAAGTAGGTCTAGTGTGCTTGGGAGTATGTGGTATGGACGCTTAGTTTCCATGAAGTCTTCCTCGAGTTTTGACAAATGGGGGCAATTATATAGCTCTATCAACCATGAATTGCATGTGCTTGGCTTTTGGATGCAGTGAGCCTTCTACAAACAGACTGGATTATTTGACTTGAATATCCTGTTAACAAGACAAGCTAATTTGCCCAAGGGGACTTCTTCACCCCTTATGTCTAGACTAAATGGTTTTTACATTGGATTTTCTTATTCAGGCTGCAGGGTTCCCATCTTTCCCTGGAATGAAGGCTCTCTAGCCTGTCAACCGGGCAGAGACTGTTCAGGGATCATGCTTTGTTTTCAATATTTCTAGTTCATTTCTGGCTTCAGTCTGCTTACGGGAGGTTTCCTGTACCATATCTAGGGTTGTCAAATTTAACAAATTAAAATGCTTAGCTAAATTTGAATTTCAAATAAACAACAATGACTTTTTAGTAGAAGTATGCTCCAAATATGGTAATATTTGCATACTTATTCTAAAAATATTTGTTATTTATCATTGCAATTCAAATTCAACTGGGTGTCCTGTATTTTATCTTGCAAGTCATATCACTGCTCTCTTGGCCTTGCTTTTCCTGGAATGTTCACAAGGGAGTGGGAAGTGTTTTAAATGTTTATCTCTAGAAGCACCACTTCTGGAGTGGAGATTTTGTCCTTCATTTTTCTTTTCCCTGGTCAAACTTAGCTTTTTCCTATGTTGCACGTGGCTAGGCCTGTCAATCAAAGTAAATGTGTTAAATTTATTTCTGAGACGGATTCCGGTGATAATACAATTTTGGCTTTTGGTTGCACAGCTTCTAACAAAGTGATGTTGTACCTAAAACTTATTTTGCTCCATCAACTTGAAGTCGAAACTCTTTATTAGGAATTGTACCTAAAGCATGAGTCAGAGGCATGAGTGTAGACTCAGGGAACAAAGGGCATTTGCTGTCGTGCAGGGATCTGAGGCATCTCAGCAGTCATTTTTTGTTTATTTCTTCATTGTTGACTGAGATCTGGTAAACTAGATCCCTAGGCAAGTGATTTCTAGATAGGCAAGGAGTGCAATGTAGATGCTTTTACACGCAAGTTCTCACTTGATTCTCACAATAGTTTAATGAGGTAAGTATTCTTATCACCTTCATTTTCCAAATGAGAAAACAAACTTAAAGAGATTAAATAACTTGCCCAAGGTTGTTTAGCTCATAAATGGCCAAGCTGGGATTTGAAAGCAGGCAAATCTTACTATGGGGTTCCCACTTTCAGCTACAGTGCTATATTGCATGGGGCTGGGGCTTGGCTGTAGTTACAGTAAAGACTCTTGACTTGATTTATCTACTCTGTTTTAATGATTTCTAAGAAGAAGGGATACTTTACAACTTCTTTAATAACTTTTCCTAGTGTGTGATGCTCTGTTTTGACCAGCTACTCTTCCATATGTTAATATAATGTTTTCCCTCTACAGCATAAAACTACTCCTTAGCTTCAGTGGAAATAGCAAATTGATCAATATCTTCCATTTAAAATGGTAACTTTCCTTTTCCCTCCAGCCATCTCTTAATTTTTCCTCTTAGATTCTGTAATCAACATCATGATCAAAGATAATTCAAGTGCCCATTTTCTAATGTTTAGTACTTTTTGTTGCTCTCTTTTGAATTCCTCCTTAATTAATGTAATATATATTGGACATTCATAGTGCCTTACATGTAGTACATTCATAATAAATCTAAATTTGATTGGTTTGGTTCTTGCAGGCTTCTGTATTGCAAGCACAGCATAACCTGGTACATATCTAAAAGTAGGTCTTGTTCTGCTGATTGTCTTCAAGCTGTATCCATCCTTTTTTGTCTCATTGCCTATCAGTATGCACTGTATTGAACGCAACTTCTTGGCATTGTGGTTTGTGACCTTACTCTGCAATACCAGAACATGCACATGAATAAAATGGTGTGTTAATCATCCTGTGCCCACTATGGAATGCCTCGCACTCTACTATAGAAGCCAATAGCAGTGTAGATATTATATACACGTAAGGGAACCCAAAAAAGACAGTAATTCTTTTTTGGAGAGCAGGTCCCTTGTAGAACAGGCTTTTCCTACTAGGTAAGTGCTCTAGGAACCCATTGGCATCAGTGTACCAGCTAACGTTGTTGTGAGAGGCTGCATTCTGCTTCAGTGAATTTTTTTTTGGAGATTTCCTCATGAAATGGCATTTGCCCATTTCATGATGGATGATTTATGAGCATACCTGCCCACACTGTGCTGAGTGTTCAGCAGTTTTTGACCAAAACTAGCATGATCCTCATGTCCCACTCTTCCTATTCACCTGATCATGCTTTGAGCAATGTTTTTTTTTGTTTGTTTCTCTGGATGGAAAAAGTTCTCAAAGGGAAAAGTTTTTGCTGATGCGAAAAAGGTGAAAGAAAAAAATGGCAGAAGCACTAAAAGGCATCAGAATTGACAAGTTTAAAAACTGTTTTGAGTAGTGGAAAACTGTCTTGATATGTGAACTGCATCAAACGGAGAGTACTTTGAAGGTGACTGAAGTTTAAACATGGAAGAATAAATGCACAAATTTTTATAAATAAATTCCAGTTTTTCTGGGTCCACTCTCATAGATTGTATTACCACAGAGCCCCTCACAGCTGAAGCATCCAATGTCAGAGGCTTTGAGCTGATTGCAGAATGCCCCTGCAGGTTTCGCACTTAAAGGACTTCAGGAGGCTCTGTTGTTCCTCTGGATGAGTGTTTAGATTGAGGGTCTTCAAAACCTGTAGCAGACCTGGAAAAAAAAAGATGGGAAAAAGGAGAAGGAAGTGTCTGCCATTGATCTCAAAGAGTCTGGAGGATGTGGGAAAACCTAGGAGCTGGAACGAGTGGGAACTCTTTGAGATTTCTTCATAGCAGCCAGCAGTTTCTGAGATGTCTCTGATAGCTCTTTTACTTACTCTTGAGCTTTGCTTGCTGTTCAGGTTGAAATGCAAACCAGCATCTCCCTTCTTCCCTGATTCTGTTTTTATATATTTGTTGACAGTAGTGGATTCAGCCCTGATTTGTATCCCTGAGGACTCTTAGGGTTGAAGCAAGGACCCCCCAAAATCCAGCAACCACATAGATATTTCTGCCATCACCCGCTGCAGGACTAATGGCCTACCTCTGCTAGGGCGTTAAGCTATAGGGAAAGTAGTAGAATTTCTGGGCGCACCCTCTAAAGAATGATCCAGCCAAACTCTCATTTGCCAAGCACTTAGTTCTTTAAAGAAGAGGTGGTCTGCAGTAGACTGGCGAGTCTGTGGTCTCTGGGTTTCCTAAGTGGCTGCCCATCAGTTTAGAGGGACCAAAGTGACAGTGACTCTAAACAGCTCATCTGTCCACAGAATTCACATGAGTCCAATTGCCTTCCCTACATTCTGAATGCCTGACTGAGCATCACAACTTTTGAGTCTTTATTCCAAAGAAAATCAAGACATGCCATCCTTGGTATGCTGATAGAATTAATGTAACCTACATTTAGGGGAATTTCAGAAATTTTGTAATTAGAGGTACTGTTGCTCCTTACAGAATCCAGACCTCTTCCCTTCGGAAATGTAGTTTTTGAATGAACAGCCTTTGTCAAGTCACCAGTATTGGCTCTGCCACCACCGACTGTGTTGAAATCTTTGGCATCAGAGCAGAACCGGATGACTCTGGCAAAATGAATTTGAGAGGGTATATATATATATATCTCCATCCTGTAAGACTCAAATATATAGCACTGTGCTTTGTCTGGGAGCAAAGAAAAATAGGACTTCCTTGCTATTTACGGTACTCTCAGCAAGGCACACACTTAAGCATCTTTAGTCCCCCCAGAGTGCTAACAAAGATTTGTTGTTCTTTCATCACAGCCCCTTTTTGATTTTAGCATTTAAACATATGGGGCAGGGTTGGATTGATCCTTATGAAAAGAAAGCATTTACCCCAAGGATCCCCTCTGGCAAAGACTTTCTTTAGACCTTTTCTGTGAGGCAATGTGGCTATATTTGCCCTAGAACCTTCTCTTTTTTTTTTTTGTCTCTATTCAACAACAATTTGACGTTTTGTGTCAAATGTATGCATGTGCTAGTTTTAGACATCATCTTCTCCTCCCTCATAGCACTTTTTCGTTATTCACCAAAACATAGTTGACTTTGGAACGAATAAATATCATACCCTCAGGATCTAGGTGGCACTGTGGTCACCTCTCCCATAGTTTTTCTTTTGTTTTTTTGGAGAGGTCCTGAGGAGAGTGGACAATTTCAGTTTTTAAAATGTGTTGCTTTCGTGGTTCTAGGACAGGCCAGTAAGCCTAGAGGGTGATAGATGACAAGAATCTAACATTATGGAAGCGATTTGGAGATGAATGCATGCTTCATCCTCAGCTTTGCACTGTATGTCAATGATGGTTGCTGTGGTAATATTTTGGATGTCATCCACAGATTTGAGCTGCAGATGGGAAAGGAGCCACAGCCAAAGGTGGGGTCCTATTGAATCAATGATCACTTTTGATGCTCAGGTTTCAAGTTGAAAAGGAGAGGATAGCATGGATTATTGAAAATATAAGATATAGGATGGAGAATGTCCATGGGGATGTTGAAACATTACACTGCAGAATGTGGGCTGGATCGCTGCTGGGTGTGTAGGAAAACAATGTGTGTGGGGCTGTGGTTATCTTTGTTTTCTTCACGGGTCACATTCCTCCAGTGAGGTGAAGCATGATTGTCTGAGCTGTGTTACAACCCTGGCAGAGGCTGGTTCGTGGGTTTTGCTGCTTGCTGGGCCAAGCAGTTGACTCTCCCCTGCTGGGAGATAATGAGGAGAAGAAACCAATACGCAACCTAGATTGGTATAACCACGGGACAATTCATAAAATGACCCTGAGCATTTTCCTATCAATGGTAATGTAGCCAGTGAGGGGATATGTACATGCAACTTCATGGTTTATTAGCTGCAATGCCTAGACCATGGTCAGTGGGAAAAGCAACAGGTCTATAGTGTTATAGGAGTTCTCCAACACCCCAACAAATTGGACAACAGATACCTTTGTGAGTTCATGAAGACTTTCAAAGGAGTATGAGGGCATGGATAATTTTAAGAAGCTTAATTTGTAGATCTTCAGTTTCCAGTGCATTCTTTCCTAAAATTATCTGTTAGAGAAAGCATTACCTACCCTCCCCTACTTCATGGTTGCCCTTTTCTCTCTTAAGAAAAGCATACCTCTCATTTACCCAGAATTTTACTATATGCATTACCCTAAGGCAAAAACACTTCTAGGGGGCATATGAAGGGACTCCCTCAAAAACCAGAATTATCTTTTTGGAGGGTAAGCCCCTTGTTGTAACAGGCTTCCCCAATTAGGTAAGGAACACACCAGCATCAGAGTACCAGCTAGCGCTGTTGTGAGAGGCTGACTTCAGGTTCAGTGAATTTGTTTTTGGAGATTCTTTCGATGTGCTTGCCCATTTCATGATGGGCGATTTATGAGTGCACCTGTCCACATCGTGCAGCGTGTTCAGCAGTTTTTGGCCAAAAATGGTATGACTTCCAGGCCCCACCCTCACTATTCACCTGATCTCACTCCAAGCAATTCTGATTTTGTTTCCTCGGATGGAAAAAAATCCCAAAGGGTTTGCCTATAAGGAAGAGATGAAACAAAAAACGGCAGAAGGACTACAAGGCATCAAAATTGGCAAGTTCAAACATTGGTTTGGGCAGTGGAAAAAGCACCCTGACAGGTGAATTGTATCAAATAAAGACTACTTTGAAGGTGACTGAAGTTTAAACATGTAACAAAAAATGCACAATTTTTAAATAAATAAATTATGTTTTGTGGGGGATAATCAGAAATCTTAGTGTTAGAGCAAGCATTCTTTCATTAAGACACCATAAACTATTCCTGTATCCAGCTTATTAAGAGATATATTTCTAATAATATTTTTATATTTTTTAACTGGCAAAATACATATAATGTAATAAGATTTTACTAATTATGTTTAATACTCATCTGTCAAAATTTGTATGTATTTGCTATTTTTACCAAATGTTTACAAATAATAATTGTAATGCTATCTTAATCCAGAAAAGAACATGTAAACACTTATAGTCTTATGATTACAGAAATAAAAAATAATCATAAACTTCAATGTATAGAAATAACTTGATTGCAAAGAAGTATAATAGTGGCCAGTAAAATTCTTTCAAGAATCATGTATATCAGATAATGTACAAATTACTTTACAGTAAAATTTTGTGGGAGAAGATGGAAGTGAAATATAATGTCAAGGAAAAGAAGGAATGATATTAAATTTATGACTTATAAAAGAGCTTCATCTTATATTTAAAAAATGGATGATTGTGAATATCAAGTTACTGTGTGGTCTTTATAGTCCATTAAATAGTTTGAAAGAATGGTGAAACAAATTAATTTTGAAATGTTCATATTTACTCTATACCAGAAATTATATCCTTTGCAGCCATTTAGATTGTGATGAAAAAAAATTTAGATGCCACCTTAATAAAACAAGTTTTTAAGAATTCTTTTAGTGGGTAACTGAGCAATAAAGGTTGAAGACTTTATTTAACCCTCCCCTACCACAGGATTTATGAATTCGTAATAACTTCAATATCTGACTTTCCTGTTTTCTCTTTTGACCCACCAGTATTTTTACTCAATATCTCCATAGAGTGGTTCACATGCTTCTCTGGAATTTACCTCAGAGCTGCTCCCTCCATTTTCAAATTAGGCTTGTTCATCTTCCTCCTTGTGTTGCTGTTTTGATGTATACAGACAGTGGTCTGGCATCATAGTCTGCCCTGTTTGGCATCTGTTAGTCACTCCTTGGAATTAAATGTAGTGATAGATGGTTTACTTCCAAGTATGACTGCATCAGACTATGCGTCTGACATCAATCAGGTGAAGAATTAGTTGTTTATGTTCCTGTATCTCAGAGACTTCAGCCTGGCTTGGAGTGACCTATTTTTGTCACTACCTTTTTAATGTTGCTTATGAAGCTGTGAGATCACCCCTCACTGACTCTCATACAGCCCATCTCACTGTGGCACATGCACACAGGTAGGTCTTGGTGCTACCTATTGTGCTTTATTGGGGAAAAGAGGGAGGAGTCTATCAAAAATCTGCTGCCATTGTATTTGTAGGAAATAATCACTGTTCTACCAGGTAAGACACAGCTTTTGGTGTTAGCAGCTGTAGTTACTAAAGGAGCTTTCTGCAGGATGGCCCAGGCAGAGTCCAGATTCAAGCATTCAAGCAGTGACACCCAGCAATGTGACAGGAATCTGTAGTGATACAGAAAACACAGCCTTCTGAAGGAGATGTAGGTTAGTTAAAACATTGTAACACCTCTTAAAAATGCTTTCCATCCTGATGCTTCTCACTCTTTCTAATGTCATAACAATGATACATTCAATGGATTCAGGAGCTGGAACAAGTGCTTATTTGCATTTTGCTTTGGGAGCCTGTAGGCTTGTTTTTATTTTATTTTATTTTATTTCTTTGACCTGCCCCAATTTGTTTCAAACCATGAACCTTTACCTCCTTCTTATTATTAGTGTAAACTTAGGAACGTGTATTGAACCACTCTATACTTAAAAAGCACATCATATAGAAAAGCAGTTTATTTTCCCAGCTGTAGCCATCTGAGACGTGAAGTGATTTATAATAACTTATGGTTTACAGGAATCATACAAATGAACTTAACCAGTAGTCCAGAACCTCAAAAAATTAAAGCTGTGAGCATGTAAGAAAATAGATGACAGAACCAATGGCCCACAGCTTTCCCTCTTGGCTGGGATCATCTACATTTCTTTTGTATTCTAGATGACTTGTCATGTCTGAGACATATAATCAATTCATGAAAAATACTTGATTAATTGGGTGAAAGCCTTTATATTTATCTCTTAAAGCTATAAGACATGTTTCCTCTTTGAACTCAAATCAGATGTGGCTTCATATAATTGCCCCTAACTAACTTTGAAACCTTGGGCAAGTTATTTAACTTTTCTGATACTCACTTTTGTTACTTGTTAAAAAAAAAAAAAAGGAGTATAAAGCATACCTTGCAAAGTTGGGAGGACTAGAGAAAGTGGATATAAGATGTAAAGTAGGTGCTTATTAACTGGAGCTATTGTAACCATTTTCCCCAAAGGCATTTCAGTTAGTGTTTTTCTGTGCATGGAGCTATGCTAGAACCTGGCTACAGAGCAAGAGGTGAGTGGTAGACCAACCAGCTACGAGAAGATTCCCACGTGACTTACACAGCTCTGCTTCTGTTGGGAAGTTCTCTTGGGAAGGGAGCATGGATTCTACTTGTAGCAGCACATAGGAGTTATTTGGTTATTTAGGTAGTGAAATGTTGGGTTGTGTGATTGAGTTAGTGGCCTTGAAATAGTCTCCTCAGCCATAATGTGGTTAGAAAAGGGTATTAGGAAATAATGAAAGGTTCTTATAGGAAAGGGGTGTATGGCAGTTCTGGACATGGCAATTTGGGTTTGGCAAATGATATATGATCCAGATGGAAATGGAGAAAATTCGATAAGTTAGATAATGAATAGGCCCATCTATATCCATTTGAGGCTGTCTTTTCTAGATTTGCTTTGCAAATTAAAATTAAAATAGGCAAATCTGGATATTTTGATGAAGGGCTTTGTGCTCATTCACTTATTAGTTAATTCAACCGGTATTTATTGAATGCCATGAACTGTTATGGTATCAGGAACACAGCAGTGAGCATATGAGCGCAAGCCCCTGCCCCCCCCGAAGCTGTCATGATAACGAGAGAGACAATAAACAAACAGATATTAATACAACGGTGTGAGAGAGTGACAAGTACTGTGAATAAAATTGAAGACAAGGGAGGGGACAGACAGTGATGGACATCTCTATTTTAAATAGACTGGCTAGGAAAGGTCTTTTGGATAAGGTGATGTTGAGCAGAGGCATTCATGAGGTGGATAGGTGAGTCTTTTAGACAGCTGGGTGGAACACATCTCAGGTTGAACAACAAATACAAAGACCCTAAGTAGAAACGTGCATTTTTTGTTAAAGAAAAACAAGGAGGCTGTGACTAAGAGGGTATTGAATGGAGCAGAATTATGGGAGAGAAGGTCATGGCAAGAACTTGGGTATTATACCAAATTCAACTGGGAACCAGTAAAGAACTTGGAGTAGGAGTGTGACACCATCTGACTTCACAATCCTTTACACAAGCAAATGATTGCCCAGACAGTGGCTTCTTGGAAACTGTCAGTTGATTTGCATAGCAAGCCTGATGGGCTGGTTCCATCTCAGACGTGCAGGTGATAGTGGTACAGCAGTTATGATTCTGACAGACTTACATTTCAATCTTGACTCTATTTCTTAAGGACTTGAAACTTTGGGCAAAATGCTTACATTTTGTACACCTCTTTCTCATCCTCATAATGGTGGAGTAGTAATAAGATGTACCCACAGGGCTGTTTTGGGGATTAAATGAAACAATATTCCTGAGGTGCTGGTGCACTGGCTAACATGTCCTTCGAGAGGCGCTCAGGGCCACTCTCTTCTTATCAGAGAGGAGAAGTGTCTGCTCTAAGGTCAGAAGCCGGATCTTCTCGTTCCCTGTGGCACCTCTTGCTTCCTCCACCCCATACCACCTGCCACTGAGATGCTTTTTCCATGAACCATGATGAGGAGGGCCTCTGTGGGGACCAGACAGGTCAGGGACGTGATCAAAGTGCCAGCCAAGCAAGATGACTCCAACAGAGGCTTTTCAGGATTTTCTGTGATTTATCCTTGCAGGGAGACATGATAACGAGATTGTGCTCTATCGCCCAGTATAGTGCTGTGTACGCAGCAGGCCCTGGATAAATATTTGTTGAAAATGAGAATCCTTTAAAGTGATTATCATCTCTATTGAAAGATACTGTATTCTAAATTCCCATTAATTTGGATTTCTTTAATTTATATAAATTTGGACCAGTTCTTTGTATTTTGCATGAAATGAAGAATTGAAGATAAATAAATTACTTGGGAACTTTATAAAAAATAGATGATTGCCTAACTTAGGCTTATCAGGTCATTGTTAATTAATTTGCCTCATTTTATTTTACTTATTATTCATACGTATCTTCTTTGAAAATGTTATTTGTTCAGCATCTAAAAGTCATAAAGTCATTATTTCCAAAAGGTTTGAGTTCTCATTAATTTTGAGAAGACATTCTAGCCCTGAAAATTAGAAATGAATTAGATTTAGTTACATTATTCAGCTGTACGGATTTGGTTCCAAAACAGTAAGTGCCTGGGCCCAAGACTGAAGAGTGGACATAGTCGGTGGTGGGGTGAACAATGGAAGATGAATTTTTCTCCAACCCAGAAGTGTCCAGAACAATTTCAAGGCAATAGACAGTGAAAGGGGTTGCTGCTTAAAAGGTGGATCAGTAGGACCTTCTGAAGTTCCGAGCTGTCTTCCCGATTCCCATCATATCAGCTCTTCCAGTGGACAATTCTAATCCCTTCCCTGCCATCACCTGTGGCCCACCGGCAGAGTCTGTGATCTCAGAAACTCGTAGTTCCAGTGGAAGAGGTAAAATGGTGGTGGCCACGGAGAGAGGCTCGCATGAGGACCCTTTTTCAAAGGCTTGTGAAATAGTGAATTCGAGATTGATTGCCATGGGACACACAAACCTACACAAATTATGACTCACTCATTTGTACCGACTGTGACCTTTTGCCCAGGAGAGGGCAGTAACATGCTAACATTTCAGCTTTCCCAGTTGTCCTTAACAGGCACTGTGTTGCACGAGCCAGTATAGAATTAGGCAGAGTTGGGCTTCATTTTCATTCTCGTCTGACTTGGTGATGAGCTGTTTTCAGCCCTCAGCTACCATGAGCTGCACACACCTAGGTCTAGAAGTGACAGTTTTTATCCACCCTTAGGATGTAACAGACTGGAAATCTGCAATGATGCTTCCCAGAGTTTGAGCCTTGAATGCTGCATGCCTTGCTCATTACTTCCCAGAGGGCCAAGTTTAAGGGTACTGTATGCTGATTTATCTCAGCCACTGAGAAAGGATTAATGTAACTGGAGCCCCACAGGCCCTGTAAGGACATGGGGAATCACCTATTTCCAACATCCACCACTGACTATGTCCACTCTTCAGTCTTGGGCCCAGGCACTTACTGTTTTGGAACCAAATCCATACGGCTGAATAATGTAACTAAATCTAATTCATTTCTAATTTTCAGGGCTAGAATGTCTTCTCAAAATTAATGAGAACTCAAACCTTTTGGAAATAATGACTTTTAGATGCTGTGCAAATAACATATTCAAAGAAGATACGTATGAATAATATGTAAATAAGTCCGAGGTAAACCTTATCACAATAGATCTGAGTGACTGTATCACTTTCCCAACTTTTCTAGGCTAGCAAATCATGTTCCCCAGAGTTTATATCCTCCATCCTACCTTAGAGCTTTATACTTTAGAGTTAGAAACAAAAGGTCATACTTGATCCCATGCCTTACACAGGGTTTGAAATGAGAGTAGCACCCTTTTTTCTTGTCCCTTTGTCCATCTTCACAGCAGCAAGACTAGGCAGCCTGCCCCAGCCTTATCATGCATATGACTGGGGTTGTCAGCTTTCATTTTGGGAGAACTTTTTGGCCATAAGATATATTAGGAGTTGTGGGCTAGTTATAGACACTTTTAGCTTTTGACCAGGCTTGATATAGAAACATAATGGAGTCTCAAAGTACCCAAAATAGATAAGTTCATCCTTGATATCCAGCAGTACTGTTTTGGTCATTCTTAGTAATTAGCTTAGCTTTATCCAAGAACCACAAAGAGTGTGGCTCCCCTGCCTGCTCACCCTCTCTCCTGCCTACCAAAGTGTGTGTGTGTGTGTGTGTGTGTGTGTGTGTGTGTGTGTGTGTGTGTGTTTGTGTCTGTCTGCTTTCTCTGAGGCCAGTGCTACTCAAAGAGGGACACCAACATAAATACAGTGATTAATGGAAGAAAATGGGGGAGATGAAGAGAAATCGTGAGAAAGAGAGGGTGGATAGGATGGGTGGTGAGAGGTGACGAGGTTGATGAAGTGGTGGATGGTTAGGAGATAAAGGATTAATGTAACTGGAGCCCCAAAGGCCCTGTAAGGTACATGGGGAATCACCTAGTTCCAGTTATCATGCTGGAAGGCATGTAAAGAGTATGGATGTTTGTGAGGTGTGTGTGTGTGAGATATGGAGAGAGAGAAAGAGTGAGAGAGAGAATGAATACAGAAATGCAACACTCACTCTTCACAGTGGACTTATTTAGCAAGGTGGTTCTGGATTTGAGTGAAATGTAAATTTCACCTCTGCTTCCTTCTTTCCTCCTAACCAGGCCACAGCCTGTTATTTCCCATTGTTGAGTGTTTAATGATTTCCCGCTACAGGGCGTCCTGGCTTCTCCTGGGAGCTTGCTTCACACTCTGTTGAGTAGAAATATTTCTTGATACTCAGGCTACACTTCCCTTTGCTCAATTTCACCCCATTACCTCCTAGTTATACCCCTTGTGTCACCCTCATAAATCAATCTCTTCTCCCACTTCATCATTTTGGTAGTTTGGAACCTTATCTGTTTCCGTGTGTGTGTGTGTGTGTGTGTGTGTGTGTATGTGTGTGTAGCAAGGGGATGAGTTGGAGGACAAATGGAAAGGTAAGAAATAAAAACCACTGGGGCTGAGCTACATGGAATTCTTTAAATGTGAGTCAGCTTCCTTATTCTGTTCTTCCATAAATCATAAAGCAGTCCGAGGTAAATCTTATCACAATAGATCTGAGTGACTGTATCACTTTCCCAGATGCAGTGAGTACAAGTGGCATCAGAGAGCTGAGAGGTGACAGAGTGGAACAGATCCAAAAGGCAGGCTCTATTGCCAAATATTTGAGTCTGGTTTCACTTACAATGGTGAAACTGTGAATATCTCAGGGGACTAGTAAAGTTAAGTAACAGAATCTATGGATTTCAAACTCTTTTCTCCACGAATGTATAAGCTTGCAGTGAAAATTCTACTGGACCACAGACCTGGGCTCACAGGTCTCCAGGTCACTGAAGTTGCTTCCTAGTTCCTGCCTGGAGGCTGTCCCTAACACAAAGGCATACTCAGCCCTTTCTAGTTTTGTATTTTGTGTACTTTTGTGGGGTGGAAATATTACGAACTGGATTTTTCCGTTTTATATTGCTATAAAGGAATGACAGAGCCTGGAATTTATGGGAAAAAAAAGAAATTCATTTTGATCGTGGTTCTATAGGTCATACAAGAAGCATGGCACCAGCATCTGCTTCTGGTGAGAGTCTCAGGAAGCTTCCACTCATGGTAGAAGGGGAAGGGGAGGAGGCATGTCACATGGTGACAAAAGGAGCAAGAGAGAGGCAAGGGTGTCATGCTCTCTTTTTTTTTTAATTCAGGATTTATTGAGAGGACAGAAAAGCTCCCACAGTGGGAGCAGATCTGAAGGAGTTGCCGCCATGCTCTTTTAAACAATCAGAGCTCACATGAACTAATAGAGCAAGAACTCACGCATTACCACATTACTTCAGGAAAGGCATTAAACCATTTATGCGAGACTCACCCCCATGACCCTAACACCTCTCAGTAGGGCCCATCTCCAACATTGAGAATGAACTATATCAAGAACATATTTTTTGCTTTGGAACCTCCCTGGATCCACAGGATAATTTTAGAAGCTAGAATTTTAGACAACTTTACTCTACTGTAGATCAGTAAAGTTGATTAGTGATAATAATAATGATATTGGATGATAATTTAGAGACTGCATTCATAATAGACAAAGGATAGGGGACAGTTAAATTCTTTTGAGATGGGCTTCTTTTTTATTCTAACCCTCTACTTTTCTCTTCTTTCCTGAGTGAGTTGGTCCGGTTTAATGGTGATGACAAAAACCAGAAACGTATATTTAATTGTCTTTAAAAAAAAATCACATAAACTTTATTGAAGTAAAGTTTCCACAAAATAAAATTTGCATGTTTTAAGTATATAGGTCAATGACTTTTGACAAATATATGCAACCATGTAATCACCACTCTAATAAAAAAACAGAATATTTCCGTCACCTCAGAAAGTTCCCTTGTGCCCCTTTGCCGACAGTTTTATTTCCCATCTCCCCATGCAAAGTGACCCTCAGTCTGATCTGTATCCCTACGGATTAGTTTTGTCTGTTCTGGAACTTCATGTCAATAGAATTATGCATAATGTAATCTTTTGAATCTAGCTTTTTTGTTTAGCTAAATGTCTGTAAGATTTATCCATGTTGTTGCACATATCAGTAGTTTGTTCCATTTTATTGAGTATTATATTTACAAATATACCACAATGTATTCACTCACTCATTTATGAACATATGGATTGTTTCCAGTTCTGGAGTATTATGAATAAATCTTTGAGGAACATTCACATCCAAATATTTTTATGGACTTATGTGGAAGAGTAGAATTGCTGGGTCATGTAGCTGTAGGTATAATTTTTTCCATTCTTTTACTTTCCATTTATACATTCCTTTATATTTAAAATGATTTCCTTATAAATAGCATGTAGTTTGGTCTTGCTTTATTTTCAGCTTGACAATCTCTGTTCTTTAATTGGAGTGTTGATACATTTATATCTAATGTAATTATTGATGTGGCTGAGTTCATGTCTGTGTCTTGCTATTAGGATTTCATTTTCTCTTCTAATTTTCATTGTTTCTATTTTGCTTCGTTTCTGCCTTCTTTTTTTTTTTAAGTTTTAAAACAAAGTTTATTGGAGAAAGAAGAGAGAAAATAGGAAACAAAAGATAGGTGAAAGTTTCGTGCCAGAAAGGTCTGGCATGGACAAGTCTCTAAAAGGAAGGACTGCCTCCTACCTTCTTTTAGGTTAATAAAATATTGTTTAGTATTTTCTACTTATTTTCTCTGTTGTTTTATTTATACTCCTGCTTATTATTATTTTTAGTGGCTGCTCTGGGGCTAACAATATGCATCTTTAATTATGGTAATCTATTTAGAGTCAATATTTTAACTCTTTGCACTTCACATATGACATTGCATGCTTCCTGTTTTCCACTCTCCACTTCCTACCTGTCACTTCCTGTTTTCAGTTCCTATTTCCTGATTTCCATTTTTCTACTTTCTACTCATTTACTTCCCAATTTTCACTTCCTTTTTTTTGATTTCCACTTCCCATTTCACAAGCATAATAACCTCACAGTAGCATAATTTCATTTAACTGCCTACCCTGCCCTAAGTTTGATTGTTGTCCTTTTACTTCTGTGCATACTGTAAACCTTGCCTTACACTGCAATCATTTTTGCTTTAATAAACAGTGTTAATTTATATAGATTATGAGAAGAGTGACAACATAATACTTTATATTTACTCATTTATGTTTTCCTTCCAGTGCTTCACATTTCTTCCTGTAGATCTGGGTTTTTATCTGATATTATTTCCCTTCAGCCTGAAGGCCATACTTTCACTCAGCTTTATTTATCTTAAAATGTCTTCAATAACTGTCATTCTTGAGGATAGAGTTCTGGGCTGACAGTTTTTTCTCTCTTTCTTATAGCACCTTCGAAATATTTTTCCACTGTCTTCTGATCAGCACTTATTTTTATTTTTGTTTCCCTGTAACTGATGTAATTTTTTTCTTGTTCTCTGCTTTCAAGATACTCTCTTTAGCTGAATCTTCAAAAGTTTAAGGGGTCACTAGATGTGATTCCCTTTATATCAATTGTTAGGGCTTGCTTACCTTCTTAGACCTGTAAGTCAATATTTTTCATTGGTTTTGGGACTTTTTTAGTTGTTATTTCTTTACATGTTTTTTCTGCTTCATTCTCACTCTTTCTATCTTTTGAGACTCCAGTTACATGTATGTTAAGTCATTTGATATTGTTCCAATATTAATAAGCAGCTCTTTCATTTTTCTTTTTCTTCAATTTCCCCTCATTCCCCTACTCCCATTTCTTTATTTCTGTGCTGTGTTTGAACTCCAGCTCCTTTTACTGTAGTCAGGAAATTGTCTCTAGGCAGAGAGCCAGAGTGAAAAAAGAAAGAATAAGAATAGATCAATGATATTATTAATCTATCTTCAGGTTCACCATCTCTCTGCCATCTCCAATTTGCTGTTAAGATCATATAGTGATTTTTAAAATTTTTGGGTTTTGTACTTTGTAGTTCTATAACTTTAATTTTCTTTTCTTTCTTTCCGTTTTTGTTTTTTTTTTGGTAATTTGTTTTTCCACTGAGATTGTCTATCTGTTCACTCATTAAGACTATATTTTCTTTTAATTATTTAAACATATTTTCTTTTACATTAGCATACTTATAATAGCTATTTTAAAGTTTTCACATGCCAAGTCCAAGATCTGGTTCACATTTTCCATTTTCTTTGTATGTGTTATTGATTAAAAGAAAAAAAATCATATACTGGGCATTTTGGATATGTTGTAGAGACTCTGGATTCTGGGTTTTCCTTGTAAAAATATTAATTCTTGGCCGGGCTCGGTGGCTCAGCCTGTAATCCTGCGCCTTTGGGAGGCTGAGGTGAGTGGATTGCCTGAGCCCGCGGGTTCGAGACCCACCTGGGCAACTTGGCGAGACCTCATCTCGACAATAAATCAAAAAATCAGCTGGACATGGTAACGCATGCCTGTAATTCCGGCTACTTGGAAGGCTGAGGCGGAAGAATCGCCGGAGCCCAGCAGGTCGAGGCTGTGGTGTGCGGGAGTGGCCACTGCACTCCAGTCTGGGTGACAGAGTGAGACTCCAACTCAAAAAAAAAAAAAATTAATTCTTGTTTTATCTTGTGATTTAAATACTAGCTGATCACCTTGAACTTGGTTTTATGCTTATTACATATTTGTGGAAAACCTATGGCATTTTCCAATTCCCTTTAACTTGGTGGGACTCAATCTCTAAACTGTCTCCTTGTGGATCTTATTATAGCTTGAATGTAATCATTATTAGGGTGAGACTAGAGTAGGTCTTATTTTAGAGCATAGTTCTTATTCCTAAAGGGTGGTATTTCTGGACTCTCAGATTGATGTCAGGGATGTTAATAAGATTTAAAGAAGATTGCTACATTCTGGCAGGGTGGAATCTCCAACAAACTCCAGCACGACTCTTTTTCCACTAGTGTTCAACTTATAGTATCTGTGTTTCATTTTCAATTCTATAATGGCTGCTATCTATGACATTTTAGGTGCCTTACCCTGGACGTGTACAACCCAGCCCCTTGGCCATGGATTTATAGGGAACCTTGGACTCATGGGGCCCCTCTTTACACATGTCTCTATGATACTCCATACTGCAGATTCTAGCCTCTTTAGCTGCCTTGAACTCTGACCTCTACCTCCTCAGTATGGTGTGACCACCGTATTGTGCTTGGACTCTAAGTCTCTGTACTCCTGTTAGAAAATCATCCCCAGGTAAAGAGCCAGGATGATCACTGGCTCATTCCATGAGTTTCCATTTCTCAGGAATCAAAATCTTAAGCTGCTTGTTGTCCTCTACCCGGAATTAGTCGTCACATATATTTTATCTCGTTTTATAGTTGTTTATAGTAGGAGGACTAGTGTGAAACCACTTTTTCCATCATGGCAAAAAGCAGAAGCCCTCAACTTACCTTTATCTTTGGTAATAGCTAGAACTTATGAAATATTTACCTTGTGCAAGGTATCTTTTAATTTATTTTATAAGTATTATTTATTTTAATGCTCACAATAATGCCATGACGTAGGTACTGTTATCACAGTTTTAATAAGTGAGGAAACTGAAATGCAAGCAGCTAAGTAACTCATGGCAAGAAATCCCACTAGTAAGTGTCAGAGTCTGAATTCAAACCGAGGCAGTCTGACTCAAGACTTCATGCTTTTAGATTGTGTACTCCTTGACTCAACAATAACCAGTACTCTGGGAACATCCTTCAGTGTTACTGTTACCATGAAGAAAATGCTATCCTCCTCTAAGGATGAGATGAAGTGCTTTATACAGCAAGGATGATTATTGGCAGGGGCACCCCAAAGAAGGTGTGGCCATGTGTGAGATTAGTATGAAGCTAACTAGTTCAGTGAGTCCTGTCTTAGCATAACATTTATTAACTATTGCTTATATTCAAGATTTGTAGGATATAGAGGGCTTACAGAATCTTACTGGTCATACACACTAGACTTTTGAATAGCTGTGGCAGAGCCAAACTCACTCAGTTGTGGCTCTTTAAAACTCCAAACTTAATCTTATGTTTCCATATGCTTTTCTCAGCTATGTACCACCTGTTCCTTCTGTCATCTCTATTGTAAAGTCCCAGGTGTCCATTCCTCGACACCTTGGGTTTTCCTTTAGAGGGCATATGGGAACAAGCATTTATCCATTCAGGTGAGGCAAAGACAGGAGAAATAAGATATTAGCCTGCTGCGTGTGGTTGGGTATTTTACCTAGAGACTTAGGAGAATATCAGAACAGACATTGTTCTCTGGATGCTATTCATAGCTCCTTGACAGGTATCAAGGGATGAGGATGTGTGAGCATGCAAGGCTTTGGTTTCATCAGAACTGAGAGCCATGCTTTCTATAGAAAGTGCTGGTGGGCATTACCCCTGAGGAAGCCAAGAGTCAGGACTCAGCATATGTATTGGATCTTGGCTCCCCACCAGTGGTGAAGTTGTGAATTATGGCCAGATGCCCTATTGCATCTCCCCATCATGTCATACCCATTCGCTAGTCTATGCGGGGGAGAAGGTGTCAACTAAGGGTGAGGGGAAAGATGTGCTAATAGAGAAGCAGTGTGGAGTAGCCGACACAGACCTGTGTTCTAATCTGAATTAAAGTCACTTACGAGCCCTACGGTCTTGGGTGAATTAACTTATACCTTTTCGAATCTTGATTTCATTATTTATTTATTATTTATTTATTTATTTTGAGACAGGGTCTCACTTGTCACCCAGGCTGGAATGCTGTGGGACTATCATGGCTCACTGTAGCCTTGAACTCCTGGGCTCAAGCAATCCTCCTGCCTCAGCCTTCTTCGTATCTTGGACTCCGGGCGTGGGCCACCACATCTGGCTAATTGTTTATTTTTGAAAATTGCTTTTAAAGACCACTACACCCAGATATTTATTTATTCATTTATTTATTTCTAGAGATGAGGTGTTGCTATGTTTCCCAGGCTGATCTCAAACTTCTGGGTTCAAGTGATTATCCTGCCTCACCTTCCACATAACTGGGATTACAGGTGTGAGCCACCGCACTTTGCCCACCTTATGGATTTTTGTGAGAAAATAGAATAATGTGTATTAACACTATATTATCTAACCCCACTTCCAAATTGTTTACAGAGAATAAGAGAGTCCATGGTATGCAACTTCTGGAGTAGTAGTTACTGAGTAATTTCTGATTTTTGAAAATATAAAGTAAATCGAAACAGTTGGCTGGGGAGATTTAGACATAGAGGAAGAGCATGGGTAGGCATGGATTGTCAAGGAGTGAAATGATTTGAGTCTGTGAGAATAACTAAAACATCAGCGGCCAAGGTGAGCTAGTGAATTAATAAACAGTTACTGAGGTCCCCCTGGTACTTAGCACTATGCTAAGTGCTATGGAGAACATAGCAGAGAAAAAGGACAGAGTTCTTGACTCTTTGGGTGTATAGTCTTGTAAGAGGTAAGGCTGAATGATGGTAACAGATGTTTCAGGAGAATCAGCAATTTGAGTAGGCTGGTGAGCAGGAGACAGAGAGGGGTAAGAGGAAGGTTTGAGGAGGAGGCAAATATTGGCTCTTGGTGCTCCCAGCTCTGCTCACCTTCAGGCAGGGCAAACCTCATTCTGTCATCCTAGAGCTCCCTTCCTCCTTAGCCAGGCTTTACACAAGTGACTTGGCCCCTTCCATCCTGGGAGTCTGACAAATTGAATAGACTTGGGCCATGCACCTGTAGCCATCCCTTCAGTTCTTATGGTGCAGTTCCACCATGGGCCTCAACTTTCCTTTCTTGATTTTCTTTCCTATTCCTTTGTAGGGTGCTCATCTTTGTGCATTATATTCTTTGGCTTGTACTCGATACCTTTCGGCAGAGGTACTGGCAATATTAGAGTGGTGCCTGGGAATGGATTGTGGTTGCATTTGGGAAGGCAGGGTAAGTGGAGAATAAAGCTAGGATAGAATTTTAAGTGTAAGGATATTCAGATGGGGCTGTGTCAAGGAGATGTCTGAGGAAATGGTAATTCAATGGTTAATTAGCTAGAATCAAAACCAGATTGTTGCTAAATTAATTGTCTAGCCTTGGAGTTCAGATAGTGACCAATAAAGGAGATATATGACATTCATATTAAATGGATTGGATAGAAAGAGCTACCACAGGGAAGCACACCATCTTTCACATTTTATTTAGGGTCCTGGCAGGAAGACAATGGTATACTCAAAGGGTTTAATACAAGATAGTTTGATAAAGGGACTATTTACAGAGATATGGCAAGAAGTAAAAGACTGAATATGAGCCGATGACTAACAGGCCAAGGACTAGCAACAGCTGGAAGCTGTTACTACCTGAACTGAAGAGACAAGGATAAGGAAGCATGTCTCAGGAACCTTGTGAGAGTTGTAGCTATCAGAGAGGAGCTGCCCAGCAGGACCTGTGGGTACACACAATCACACACACTCACACACATATACACACCCATACACATTCACACATCAGGCACACAGATTCACCCACACATTCATACACACATACATACACTCTCACAGATACACACAACTCACCCACAGATTCACACACACATAAAGACACACACACTCTCAGACACACCTCACACACACACAACAAAGCCCTTTTGAGTGCAAACAACACTACTATTATCTTGGAGTATCTACAAACAAAGATCAATAATTTTAAATGCAGTCTTTCTACTTTCTTTACCCAGAAAATGATAGCACAGAAACTAGGCTTTCATAGTCTTGGATTGCCTGTTTCTCATTTTATCCTGATTTCTGCAAAGTCTAAAACCAAAGTACTCCAGCCTTTTGGCTCTTGACTCAGCATGTCTTTGGATCCTCCCCAGTTCTGGAAATCTCCCTGAGGTGGTCTTCCTCCTACTGGTAGAAGCTTAGAATAGGTGTTCTAAAAAGGCTTCTTTGCTGTTCCTTCCTCAGGACCTCTCTCCCATATTCTTATCCATTTTTTGATGCACAATAAAATGGGGACTTTCATGAGAACAAAACAAAACAAAAAACATACAAGACCTTTGCACAAAATCATGGCTGGAACTTTCCATTTCTTTCCTAGTTCAACACATGCCTTCCTTAGAAATCTTGGTCTCAGAGTCCAGGTATCTCTGGGCCCATTCCACTGCTGGGGTCACCAGTGCTCAGCCATGTGAGCCCACACTCTACCTTTACACCCTCATGCTGTCTTCTGTCACCAGTTTCTTCCCTTCTGTTGCTTTCAAACATGCTTAAATCTCTTTCTGAAAACTTTCTTGAAACCTAACCTTGCCCTTTGCACTATTGTCTTTATTCTTTACCTTCTTTCTTCTTTATTTTAATTAAGAAAAGTTTATTAATGGGAAGATACATTGTGAAGGGCACAATAGGCAGGACAACAAGGGGAGTGTCTGCTGTCTGCCTCTTCTCTACCTCCTTTCACCAACAAATATCGATTTTAGCTTCACATATTTTCTCAGTGCTCACTCACTTGTTAATCACTTACTATCCAGCTACTACTCCCATGTTTATTGAAACTGAAGTCTCTGACACTGGTGTACTCTTCTTCTTTGAATTTCAACAACATCGTTTTGTTTTTATTCTCTTCTCCTGTCTATATTCTACAGAGAATTAAGGAACATCTACTTAGATTAGACATCTTCTAGTCTTGCCTTCCTTCTGATGCAAGAACCCTTTGTATACACCTCTCACAGCAGAGGTGGTCATTCAGCTTACACTTGAATACTTCCAGAGATAGAAAGGTCACTACTTTATGAGGTAGTAGTAATTTTTGAACAGTTTTCCTTATATGGAGCCCAAATATGCCTCCTTTCAATGTCTGTATTCATTAATTCTCGTTCTGCTCTTTCTCTCTATCCTGAATAATTTGTTTATTCAGTGCAATACAGTTGACTTTAACAAACATTGAGTGCCTTCTGTATATAAGAGGCTATATGCTAGGATAAGCATAAACATTAAGATTCAAAAAAGAACTTTTTGAACGGTAAGAAAGAAGACAAGTAAGGAAGCAATTGACTTAAAGTTTGGATAAGATAATAGGAAGTTATCACATGAATCACACATACACTCACACACATTTGGCCCTTGAATCTGGGAGCTAGTCTGATTCCTCTTTTGTAGGGCAACACTTCATTAAATAGACATTGATTACTACCTACTTGAACCTAGTAGGCATTGTTCTGGGTACTGGGAATACCTACCCCTGTTGTGTAGAACTGACTTGCTAGTGGAGGACATAGATATTAATAATGTAAAAATACAATATAATTTTAGATAATGTTAAATTTCTCAAGTGTAATAAAGAGGCTTTAGGACACTTTTGGAGAATGTAGCCAGGGAAGACCTAGCAGAGGAGGGAACATTTGCGTAGATACCTGATAGATCAAAGAAGAGTGATCCATGAAAGAACCAACAACTAGGACAAATGCCCTAAGACAGGAAGAAGTGTAACACATTTGAGTAGTAGCAAGAAGGTTAATGTGATTGGAATGTAATGAGCATAAGAATATTAAAAGAAGAAATTGGAGAGAGAGATAAGGTCTAAATCATGTGGGATGTTTTAGGCTATGGTGAGAGGCATCGATTTTTGTTCTAAATGTGATGGAAAGAGCAGTGGAGGATATTGTCTTTTTATATTTTAATTTAACTGAAGTGTAAATAGTCTGTGAGGGGCAAAAGACACAGGTGGCTGTCTCCTTCCTAAGTGAAAAGTGGTGAGGATTAAGGTCGCTGCTGTAGGCAGTGGTGGATTCTAGATGTATGTTTATTGTAGAGCTGACTTAATTTGCAGACAATTGCATATGGAGAGAGTGAAGGAAAGGAATTATAGATGACTATGCCGTTGGTAAATGTTGGTGCTATTAACTGGAAATTCTTGAGGAGGGGTGAATTTGGTGTAAAAAATTATGAAGTGTTTTTTTTGTCGGAATTAATTTGAGATATTTCTGATTTAGAAATCTATTTAAACTTTGAGGTTCAAAGAGGTCAGAACTGGAGGTATCCATTTGGGAGTCGTTAGCTTAGAGATGCTATTTAAAGCCATGGATTTAAATTCGATCACTTAGAGAGTGAGCCTAGGAAGCTGGAAAAAATGTCAGGTAGTGAGCCCTGGAGCATTTCACTTTTAGAAGGTGTGAAGGGGAGGAGAGACAGAAGGGAGACGGAAAAGATGGATTCCTGAAGTAGAAAGAAATCAGGATACTACAATATGCTTGAAGCTAGTGAATAACCCATTTGACAAATAAGGGGATAGTCAACATTGTTGAATGCAGGTGACTGGGAAAGAAGAGATAGTAAGTTGGCCATTGCATTTAGCCAATGGGGACCATTATAGGGTGATCTCTCTATAAATAGTGTCAGCAGAGGGTTCAAGAGAGTATGGAGTAAAGTAGTATTCTGCAAGTATTAGGAGATGAATGCCACAGTCCTCATTTTCTTTGTATGTACTGTAAGTACTGGCTCTTTCACCTGTTCCTAACATGGCATAATTTAAAATTTTTAGCTTAATTTTTTTTTTCTGGACAAACCATCTCTATATAATCACAAGTGTTTATAGGCAATGCCCAGAACTGAACACAGTATTCCATGTGTGATCTGTCCCTTTGTAAGCTATATCAGAAAAAGGATTTCTTTCATTCTAAGTATTTATGTCTATTATTGTAGTCTAAGATAGACTGCATTTTTTTTGAGAACCACATTGAACTTTTGATTGATATTGAGTTATCATCTAAGAGCTTTAAATCTTTAACATAGATGCTACGTCAAAGTGACTTCTTCATCCTGTTATTGCATAGATGTGTTTTGTTGTTGTTGTTTGGACCCAAGTTCTGGACCTGGTGGTTATCACTATTGTACTTCATGTTGCTTGATTTGGCTTGCCAAGGTCTATTTTTGGGTCCACAGTCTGTCACTCAGGGATTGATGTTATCCTCTTATAAGCAGGTCCCTCTGCCTTCATCCAAATCATTAATAAACATGCTAACTGCTTTACATATTTTGTGAAAGTGGCTGAGTACAAATTATAAATTACAGAGGTAGACAATACAAATGTAGACAAACCAAAGGCTGTTTTTAAACACAAGTCAGCAGTAGGAAGGCTCCAGAGAGTCAGAGGGTCTGATTCTTATTGGCTCCAGACCAGGGGTAGGTGGATGCTGCTGTTGCCTCGTTGTGTTTGGACCAGTTCCCCAAAGTCTTCCTCTTAGCTACATTCCTCTCATCCAGCTGTGAGCTTCTTCGATTCTTCTATTATTCTGCCCACCATTCTCTGTCATAGTCTCAAAGATCTCATGGAAAATTTGTCTAAATGCCCCATTGAAATAAAGATCCCATATATTTACAACATTTCTCTGAATCTCCAGTCAACTAATCCTAACAGCAAGGGTGATTATAAGATTCTGGGGACCCCTAAAGAGGGGAGCAAGGGGGAGGGCAGACTTTGAAAAACTATGGGGTACTGTATTCACCATTTGGGTGATGGGTTCAGTAGAAGCCAAACTTCACCATCACACAGTATACCCATGTAACAAACCTGCACATGTATCCTCTGAACCTAAAATAAAATTTTAAAAAAGATTAATAATAACTTGTAATAATTTATACTTGTTTAGCATATTGTGGTGTTCAGAATGCTTTAGTATGTGTTTTCTCACTTAACGATCACAACAAATTATTACAACAACCCAGCGTTATCTAGGGTGTTTTTAATTTGCAGATGAAGAAATTGATCATCAAAGAAGTTAAGTAGTTTTCTCTAGGTTTCACGACTGCTTATAAATGGCCACACTCAGATTCAAACCACTGATGTGGACTTTGGAAATGGGACCCAGGCAGGCTGTTGAGGCAACCTATTGTTCACAGGTGACAGGATGTAGAGCTTGCAGTTCCACTGGACATTTAGGACTTTGTTCAGGCCAAGACAGTAACACTAGGAATATGATAGAAGACTGTTTCCCATCGTGAGAATGCTTCCTGTACATAACATGGGACTTGGCTTTCTTAGACTCAAGGTTAGAGCTGGACTGAGACTACGTTGTTGAGACACTATTATTATTGGCAGTTGGGCAATGGTGGGACAGAAATGGACCAATGGTAAATGTATTCTGATTCCTGGTCACATCTTCGTATTTTTTTTTTTAAAGCAACCACACCATTCGTTTAATAATCTTGTTTTAGAGATGTTCTGTGAATCTGTGCAAGTTAGAACTGGTCATATTTTGTGAACTTCACCATTTTTTGTTTGTTTTTAAAATGACCACATATGCCAGTCTCCCATTTCAGTCACCTTTTTATTCTGCATGATTTTCTAAGTATTATTGATAGTGATTCTTAGAAAACATTTACAGGCTATTTAATCATCTTTAAAAGCAAGACGTGCTAGATAGACTTGAGTTTAAGACCTAGCTCTGTACTTACAAATTGGGAGCTTGGACAGGTTTCTTAGCCTTTTAGTTGCTCAGCCATAAAATGGGAAAAAAAAGAAAATACATACTATTGTTGTGGATACTAAATAGTTAATGCATATTAAGTGTTTAGTACATGTCTGGCACATCTGAAGAACTCAATAAACGTTCGTGCTTGTTGTTAAGTTATTGTCATTGTCCTGAGACAGTACCTGATGTACTTCTTTAAGTGACTGACCATTCCTTTACTATTTCTCTTCCCATATAGGGTTTCAGTTTCATTTTACCCATGTTTGCCTTCCTCTTTTTAGTTTGAAGATCACTCTCCTTTGTGAAAGAGATGAAAAGCAAGATCAAAGTTGAGTACCTCTGCCTTCTCTCTGTCTTCTTTTAAATTTCCATCTTCACACAAAACTGTTTCTATCACTTCCTGGATCATTTTCTTTTGAACATAGCTTTGAGAAGTCTTTTACTGTTTTTTCCCCCTATGCTTTAGCCACTTTTTTTTACAAGTTTATCCTTATATTTTTATAACTGTCCTGTTTTTATGTATTATGAATACATCCTTATCGTGTATGTATTTTGTTATATAATTTTATTTCATCACAGAATTTTCTGGATAACCATATTATCTTCTTTAAACATCTTCTGCATTAGAATGTTAGCTATTATACAGCCAGAATGAAATCATTTACAGCAGTGCATTCCTTTTAAATCACATTGCCTTTTTAGATAAATCCAGAGACTCAAAATTCATTATTTCCAACTTTTTATTTTCTTCCAGAAGTTATTTTACTAAATTACATGTCTTACTCTCCACAGAATCCCCATTCTTAGCTAGGATAAGCACTAGTAGGATATGGTCATTTTTTCACTGGAATATCATTAATTCCATATAACTGTCTAGGGTAGGAGTTGGGAAACTACAGCATGCAGGCCAAATCTGATCTGTGATTTGTCTTTATAAATAAAGTTTTATTGGAACACAGCCACATCCATTTGTTTATGTACTATCTATGGCTGCTTTTGCACTACAAGGACAAAGTTGAATAGCTGTGACAGAGGCAGAGAGACCATAGGGCCCACAAAGTGTAAAATATTTACTATCTGTCACTTTACAAAAAACACATTTCTAGCCCTTTACTGGGGCTTCCTTGAGGTGGAAAATTAAACCCCTGACAGCAGCTCTTCCCAAAGATTTCTTAACCTCCTGGGAAATGCTGCTGTTAGAAGGAAAAATCAGATGCCCTGTTTATAAAGAATTAAACTTCTAGCATGTCTAAATAATGGAAATCTTGTATCACTCACATATCTTGACCTGCCAGTTTTATGAGTTTTATGATTTCTTTCAGGAAACATTTTCAATATTCTCTGTCAGGATGCTTGGTGGTCTCTACTCTTAAGGAGATGTCATTATTTGTCTTATTTTATCTTTCACCCAAATGCTCAAAGCCATGTATCCGGGTCCCTGAATTTCCATACATATTTACATCTCCTTAAATGCCTTCTATACAAGTTTGTCTTTTTAAAAATTCAGGCAGACCCAGGCAGGCGGTAAAGTCCTTGACTTTGCTCATTTGTAGACTCTCTCTGCTCCTTCTTCTGTCTTTAGTGGACATCCTTCCCAACTCCCATCCAGGTGCCACCCACGGGGCAGGATGGTGCTGAGGGGAGGAGTTGGAGCAGGAGGGTCAATGTACAAGGTGGTCTCTGAGTATATGATGCCAACTGGAGAAGACAAAACAAGCTAGAGGAGTAACTGCTTCTGCTCTGGGGAGGAAAGAAATGCATATTGGTTAGGTGTGTATGGCAGCTTATGGGTGTGCAACTGGCAAGGTCAGTCAGTAACTCGGATTCAGCAAGGTATAGAAAAAGAGAGATGAACCTGAAAGTGACATGTGCAAACCGGGATTGGATATTGCTTTTTGCAATTGTGCTGAGGCTGCTTTTTAAAGATGCTGGATACCGGTAATTCCTGGCCTGGTCATTTTATCCATCTCCACCGCCTTCTCATTTTTGCCTTCTAAATTTGCACCTCTCCTCTTCCCTCTCTTTGGTCTGAGTATGCCCCTGCTGAATTTATTTTTCTCTCTAAACCAACCACTGCTTCATACAAACAGTACTTGGCCTTTAACTCAGAATCTTGCTTATTCCTGCCTCTTGTTTTGCCTCTTCTGATTGTCAGTTGCTAAAATGTATTCTTTTTGTTTACTTCAGTTTTCTTTATCTATAAACTCTTCAAATTGAAAGGAAGAAAATATTTTAGTTTGGAAAAAATTATGAGAAAAGAAGAGCTAATGGATTAATGTAAAAGCCAGTCATTTTGTATTTTAACAATAGGTCATTCACAGTACTTATTGCAAGAACCATTAAAATCATCAACAGGTCATTAGTACTGACTTTGAACCAGCTCATCAAAATTGCACTATTAATAGCTTCAATAGCTTTGAAAACTGTTTCAGAAAGCTTGAATTTTAACAGTCAGGAATTAAATGTGGAGATAGATGCCTATTGGGCTTGATTGGTTTTAAGGTCTTTAGAGACATGCACAGTATTTGGCAGGGGAGGGGTGGGATGGGGTGGAGGGACTCCTTCCTTAGTTGTGGGGCTAATGTGGAAGATGGTGGCAAATTGAATTCCCTCATAAAACATCTCCTCCTGCCACGGTCTGACAGAGATAAAGTGTCAGAAATACTGGTCTGTCCTGCTGAGCCACACACATGCTTCTTTTCAAAATGGTGGGCATCAGAAAAAGAAGCTGTGCTTTGAAGATTCTGTCAGCAAATATCTCAAAAATGACAGCTGTCCTACTTCCTTTTGCAGTCCTTTTATGACATAACAGCTCTCGTTTTGTTAGAGCCTCTCCTAAACACCGTATTTCTAAATTACTCCTTAATTTCTTTCTGTTATTCCTACTCTGTCATGCTCTATTTAGTAGGTTGCAGAAACCAGACGCCTAGGTCAAGTTTCTATAGGAGGCTTTGCATTTCCTCTGTAGTCAAAGACTAGGAGCTGCTGAGAGCTGTTCGCAAGGTGGAGCCATGCAAAGTGGAGGTCATTGCTATAGTCACAGGCAAAGCTGCTGTTTCAGTCATTGTTTTAATGTCTTCTTAATGTAGGGTTGGTTTTTGTTTCAGGTGTGCTTTAAATGATACCTCACCAGGTGTGATTTCTCATGCCTGTAATTCCAGCACTTCGGGAGGCCAAAGTGGGAGAATTGTTTGAAGGCAGGAGTTCAAGTCTAGCCTGGGCAACACAGCAAGATCTAGTCGCTACCAAAAAAAAAAGAAAGAGAAAGAAAAAGAAAAGATACCTGGATTCTGTCCTTCATATTGCTAAAGCACAGATTTCTGTTGCCCTTTGAGGGTTTGGGGGGGTGTTTAATATTTCTGTCATTGCCCTAATTTTTCTTTTATGATTATAGTCTTAAGGAAGGTTTTGTCCATGTCTATGCTGGGATGTGGATGGTAGGAAATAGGAAAATGCCACTTTTGCATTGCACACTCTAATTGTGTAGCTGCAAATTTGGAAATGTAGATTAACGTTTAGAGAGGGTGGGAAGACCTCACACAGAAGTGGAAGGGTTAAAAAAAATTACATACTTTGGAGGAATGCGTGGAAAGTTGCCATGGTGTAAGTGAAATCGATATCAGTAAAGACATGGAGATAGATAATCCTCTCTTTGCCCCTTCAGATCCTCTTTCCATTCTTCTCACTCTGCTTTGACCACTATGAGACTGAACCCTGTAGACTAGATCAGTTGGGACTGGCCAGTGGAGGCATGTCTGAGAGGACAGTCAGGAGGGTGAGGTTGGATGACCATTCCCCCAGTTCCCTTCATCCCTGCTGTTCTGTGGGTTGAGAATGACTTCCTGCATCTCCTAAAGGCCATGGTTTCTCTGGGGTGGCCCTTTCTCAGGTCTAGCTGCTACTGGGTTTCATTATCAGCTCCCTCACCTTTCATCTTTGGGAGCCAGGGGTGGTAACAACTCTCATAGTTGTTATACCCAGGGTGTTTCACCACTCCTTATTGGTTTTCCTTGACTCTGCCCACACCATTATACATAGTACCCTCATTAAACTCTCCTCAATGTCTTCATTTGGCATTGCCATCTGTTTTCTGTTGGGATTCTGATACTATATTAGATATCTTATTCATGTGCAATATACCTATTATTGTACACCCCTCTTATTTGCTGCGTGCAGTGTATGCCTTGGGTCTTTTTAAAACACCAACCAGAATGTGGCACTGACTAGTTCCCCCAGAGGCCTTGCTTATAGATTCTGGAAAGAAAGAACAATAGGAGTGAGTCCCTATTCTTTGTAAACTAGGAAATGGATCTTAATTCTCTCCAATCCCTCCTTCCTTTCCAAATTTTCCCTACAAGAGAGTGGCCTTATTAGTTGTTGGCAAAGCAGCTTTCTTCTCCTGGTTCAAAAGTATTGCAGGCGAATTGTTATGGAGACAATGTAGGGTGTTTGTTGAGTGACAGAAACATCTATATAGGCTGAGAGTAGGCTGGTCTCACCCTTTGTCTTCACCTCCTCTTTTGGACCTAGATGATTAAATTTCCTGTAATCAGCAAATATGGCCCTTAAGTATAAAACTGCTCCTAGCCTCAAACAAAGATGAAACCTTCCTTCCCTGCTTCCCACCCAAGAGAATATGGCTATTGGAAGACACAGCTAGTGTATCTTGAACATTCATCCCTTTACCTGGATAACCTGATCTTTTTATTACACTTCTCTAAACTCCCTTGGATTTATTCTTTGCCTACTCTTTCTCTTTAAAGAAAATATGTGCCTAATAACTCAGACAATGTACCATAGAGGTCACTTACCATGGTTGTGCTTTGCTAATGTCTCATGTGTTGCACTTTATCCAATATAGAGCTTTAATGGCCTTTAAAAGTGCCTCATCTCATTGCAGTCTCATGTCTGATTCTCTGCTTTCACCTTAGTTCTAAGGTTAGGTGATTTGTTCTGTTGTGTGATTATTTTTTCCAGAAAAAATGTCAACTTGAATTTTTTCAAGTTAAATCTAAACACTGTGATTTTTAAATAGCTTGCTTTATCTGTAGTGGTGTTTCATACGCTACTATCTGAAAAGTATTTTGAGAATTGCTGAAGGATCAGATAAACAGAATGCAACAGAATGCATACTCTAGATTTAGTAGAAGTTGCATGTCTATTATTTGGACTTTTAAAAAAATTTTTTCAACTCACATGAAATAAGATTACTTAATATAAGAAAAAAAAAAAGAAGTTTAAGTATTAGACTTAAAGGGAAAGGAAAGGAAAAAACAAAGCCAGATTACTTCCAAGGACCTAAGTAGCAAGAATTAATGGATCTTTTTTTCTTTTTCCCAGAAGCATGCTACTGGAATACTTGATGCTTGATGGTTCAATGTTTTTGTATCAAAAAAGTCTTTGTGATACTGTGCTTAAGATTAGAATTCCAGGGAGAGAGCATGTTTTTGGCCCAGCATGATTCACTTGCCCATCCTTTGCAAGGGAGGTTGGAGCACCTTGTTTGACATCTCCATGGAGATTTTGTCCACTGGGGGAGGGGTTGTTTCCCAGAGCACAACTGGGTGCTGTTACCACCAGTAGGAGATCGGGTTCCCAGCAGGCAAAGCCTACAGATATCCACTTCAGCATCTCTCTTTAGCTTTGTTTATCTCTCTTCCAGATCATTAACTAAGATGTTAAATAAAACTGGACTTACCACGGGTGCCACAGGCTCCCCACCAGGCGTTCCTCTGCCCATGTACATTATCATTGGTAATTGTTCATTTGCCTTTAGTCAGGTTTTAGCCTCTGTGATGAGCTTCACACTCCTGCCAGTTTGAATTTCATGTAAGGAGTAAAATTTCATGAGCTGCTGTATCAGTTTCTTTTTTAGAGTCAAAATGTATTATTTCATTGACTGTGTGCTCCTCTCTACTAATCTTGTAATCCTAACCCAAATAACAATTCCTTTTGGAAGACTGCCATGTGGCCAAAAGATCAGCTAGTCTTTCCTAGCGAGATTTCTTGTGGAAGCGAGGGCCAGGGCTCGGACAACCAGGGCATCCTGCTGTCTGCCATTCTGGCTAATGAACTGCTGACACCATGTCTCAGATGACCTGCAGGAACACTTTGGTGCTCTCTGAACCATTGAGGAAAGATTGAATTAGACTCAGTATAGTTATGCAAAGCATATTTCAGGTTACTCCAATCCAGTGAAAGTTGGTAATGATAATAGCTAATATTTATTGGGGTGCTTACTATGTGCCAGACACCTTGGTAGGTGACTTGCCTGTATCATCTTTCTCAAACCTTCACCCCAACCCTAACAACCCTAAGAAATAGTTACAATTATTATCCTCATTTTCCTGATGCAGAACCTAAGACTTAGAGGCAAAATAACTTGGTCTGCGTTACTTATTCAATAATATATATTTCACATATTTTCACCTCTATGTTGACACTTATACTTGGTAAATACCTATCCTTCTGCCCACTGATTCTTGAATTCAGTGAATAAGATAGGCATTGAGTACCTACTGTGGGCCTATGTGGAGACACACAGTGCTGAGTGCATAACTGATTAGACATGCTGTCTTCCCTGCCATGAAAGATCTGGTATGGTAGTAGGTAAGATAAGATGTATATGAAAACTCTCACTTACTTGAACCCTGACTTGCTGTTAATAGGAAATATACAGACTTTTGACCTGCCTGATACTGCTGTACCATCTAAGATTCCTTCGGAAACAAGAATGCAGGAGAAACTTAGACAGACAGACAGATGTGCAGTGTGTCTCTAACTCTTCCATCAAGATCCTTGAAATTGCAGAGAAGGGTAGAGGCACATCTTTCAGGTTGAGAGTGCAATGTAAACTCTTGTCTCCTGCAAGAGTTATTTCTCTTTAAGTTTTGTATTTTGTCCTAAAACTTTATTTATTTATTTGAGAAAGCAGGATTTATTAAGAAGACAGAAAGGCTCCCACAGTGGGAGAGGACCTGAGGGGGTTGTCCCTAAAACTTTATTTTAAAATGCCTTTTCTCCATAATATTTCAGTGATTATTTAAATATAAAAATAAATTCCTGAAATTAACTACTATCAAGTAAATTGGTTCAAGAATATGTACCATGCTTCCTTATGGTTTTACATGTCCTGGTACCCTCAAGGATTGATATATGCACCCCAATTTGAGAAGTATGGAACAGACTGATGTATAAGTCAGGATTCACAGAAGCCACCTTGGGTATTTTGAATAGGAAGTGATTTAACACAGGGAATTAGAGGCTTCTAAAATCTTTGGAAGGCTGGGGAAATGAAGGACAGGAAAGCTTCATTCAGGAACAATGTTGGTGACTACAGTGAAGCAAGTGGATGATTCTCAGGAGATGCCTGATGTCACTGGCAATGGGCCAATGTCCAGGTACAGTCCTCCATGTATATCTTGAGCACAGTAGCTTCTCTTTCTCTTCTTCCTTCCCCGTCTCACTCTAGTGCCTCTCACTGCTGGAATCTAGTCATCAACTTGCTAGTAAGGGCATCTAGGAAAGATAGTTTTTAGACTTCATAAACCTGGCATGCAAGAGAGAGCTTAGAGAGGTGAGAATGGTGTTGAAGATCAACAAACAATACAACTACAAAATGACATTTTGGCCTATGATAAAGCAATATTATCCCATTTATTTTTCCTTACCTCAATTCTGTTTACATTTTCTCCTTGAGAAACTAAAGTACCAATGAATATTTCTGTGAGAAACATAACAGAACTGGAAAATTTAGTATTGTTGGCTCTCCTTTTTCACCTTACCTTCTTACTTTCTACTTCTTGGTTCTTCCAGTCAACCTCAATCCCCCACCTACACTTTTTTTTCTCTTGAAATGGGGTCTTGCTATGTTACCCAGGCTAGTCTTGAACTCTGGCCTCAAGCAGTCCTCTCACCTCAACCTCAACCAACAAGTCCAGCTCTTATCCCTTTTTTTCTCAGGAGGATAAGGGTTGTCCGTCCCAGGATTGTGATTCAATTCCCCTGAGGGCTTTTTGCCATGCTGGGCCTCTTCAGAGGTAAGCTTTTTAGGGAAGACACAAGGAAGAAAATCTGAATTGATTGAAAGGATTGGTGGTGTATTCCTCTGTGGGACCATGATCTTCCTCCTGCGGAAAAGGAAGTGAGATGCTCCAGCCAGTCAGTTCATCTACACAATCACTGCTCTTTTTCAAGGTGATTCTAATATGCCCCTAAGAAGAGGGATTGTTGTTTTAGTCTCTGAGGCCTTATCAGTCCTCAGAATGGGGAGCCACGAACACTTTCCGAGAAGACCATCCCCTCATCAGATCCCAACTTTCAAGTAAGATCTTGGCCAACAGCTTTACAGGGTTCATGCCCATGCCGCTCTACCTTCTCATAAATAGATACTAACATTTTTCACTCGTACTCGTAAACCAAAGAAATTTATTTAAGTTGATGACTGTCTTAAAGGGCTGCATCACATGGGACTTGTTATCTTTAGAAATGTCATTAAACCTTTGAGAGGGGGGTGGAAAGCCAAACGGCCTCTACCTGGAAACTGTCACGTTAGACAGGGCCATTATTTCCAAAATGTTGAGGTCATTTCAGAATTGTGTATTATGGAATTTTAGTTTTGAAGTGAGTTTGAATTTTAAAAAAATATAAGAGAAACAAGTGATTCAATTTATATGAGTGTTTCATTGAAAAAATTATAATCGAATATTTGAAGAATAGGAGTTTTTAATCTCTAACTTGGCTTTGTTTGATTTCTCCATGGATCATCTATTGGGACTCATAGGGCTATAATGTCTAAGATAGATTCGGAAGATCACGAAAAACCAAACTTTGAACACAGACACTCTAACTCAGAAGACAAAAGGTAAGGAAGGCCAGGTTGATATGTGTATTTATGAGAAGGTTCAGTTACATGTGTGCTAATTATTAAAACCAGGCAGATAAATGTAAAGCTTTTGAGATCTGTGTGTAAAGGAAAATAAACTTAGGCTTATTGTGGGAATTTCCCAGAATGAAGATTTGGAAGCATGTGCATCTCCATCCTTAACAGGATTAGAAGTCCTTATTTTTTATGAGAACAAGATCGCTATGAAATAAATGAAATAAATAAAAATAAGTTAATTGGACTGCTAATAGTTTTGAGTGTGTAGAAAGATTGAGAAAGATCCTGGAGAAAGAATGCTGACTTTCAAGTTAATTGTTCCACAAAGAGATTGTGGAAGAGAGTGACAAAGAAGTTCTTTTCCAGCTTTATGTTGAGAAAGTCATTCATTTTGGAACTACAAGTTCTATATAAAAAGGAGACCTCAACTTTATAATGGGTAGCTTATGAATTAATCATTCACAGGATTTTAAAGGAGGAAGCAAATAACCATCCCTTTAATATATTTTCTTTTTCCCTAACCAATGTCTCCTTGCCGAGTGTGAATTACATGGAAAATGAAAGGGAACTGGGTTTGATTAGTGCTGTTTGTGACTGAAAATTTGGCAAGGGATCAGAAACCAGGATTTTTAATTGCTCTGTGGATATTTCACTTAACAGGTCCAGATTTCAGAACATCAAACTCCTGTTAATGAATGAGTGTTGGTGTTTGGTTATCAAAGTCAGTTGAACTAAGGCTTATTATCTACTGTCTTCCATATGCTTTCACTTACACCATTATATTAATCTTTGCAGAAATCTTGTGAGACATTACTAGTCCCCTTTTACAGATTAGAGAGCTAAGGTCAGGAGGAGTTAAAGGAATTGTCTTTTTAAATGTGCGCAAAGAAAAAAGGGTGGAACTGGTATTAAAAGCTAAATCTGATGAATGTCTGACAGCAAGTCCAGTGCTTTATTCACGGGGCTGCCCTACTTGGTTCCAGTTTCTGGGGACCTGAATTCTATCATTGATATTGCCAGCTGACCACTGTGATGTCTTTATTTGGGAAAATCCACCCAGCATGTCCAAAAAGCCTGGTGAGGTGACCTAATTTATCAGAGGGTAGGAAAAAAAAAAAAAAAAACTACCAGAAATTTGATATTTTTTCTAGCATGTAGAATAATAAGAAAGAAGAAAAGAACACTTTTGCATATTCTGAAATTGCCACTTGACATGAGATTCTCTCACAATAGTGGAACAAATTTTTTTAATCCAAAAATTGTAGGCTGAGTTTGAATATACACCATCAATAATATTGTATAGTTTCCTGTGAATGCTCTAACTTTTTCCTGTCTTTGAGGTAAGTGTACCCTTCTTAAAACTTGATCTTCTAAGCATGACTTGGAAGATCAATCTTCAGAATCTAATGGCATGCCAGAACAATTTCCAACTAGTCCACATTTACTTTGGCCATTGCTGTCCCCTTTTTCTTCCTCTGCTTCACACTATTGTACTGTACTTTACAGCTGCTTTTAGCCTCCTGACATTTCTCTCATTAAATTAACTGTCATTTAGTGTCTCTTCTCTTATTTAAGTTACTGCAGCACTTCACAATACAGCCAGCCCACCCTGAGGGACTCCAGTTCCCTCTGAAACCTTTGTATCACCCTCGTATGGATAGCCAGCTACCTGCAGCTGCGGTGTATGGTCTTTTGCAGGAACAGTAAACACAGTTCACATGTTTGGTGGGTTGCTGTGGCTGTTGTAAAAAGAAGAAGCAGTTTTGATGAGTAGAATCATGAGTTTTTGTTAGTAGGACTCCATTTGGAGCTTTTGTATAATAGCATGCGACGCAGAGAAACATGATGTGCTTGGATTGGTTGTATGAATTTGGAAGAGGCCTGAGAAAACCAGAAAGGACTGGCAGGACTGAGAAGCCCCAAAATGAAAATGGACCAGTGTTAGGACTTGGCCCCTAGTGTGGGATACTTATTCCTTCCTCTGTGCTTTGCTTTTCCTCCCATCTTCCTTTCCTGAAGTGTGTAGCTTTCTCTTTCCCGTCTGTCTGGCATATTTCTACTTGTTCTTCAAGTCTCAGCTCAAAGGATATCTCTTGGTGAAGCCCTCCTTGGCTTTTTTCTGTGTCCTGTATTGCTCTACTCTCTATGTTCCCAGACATCTTGGTTGTACCATGTACCATGTTTGTGATGATTATTTATTATGGATTTGTCCCTAACTGAACTCTGGGTCCCATTGTCATCTGTGCCATCCTGACACAGTGAAAATTTCATAACTATTTATCAAATCAGTAGATGAGTCTTCTCTTTTTTCTTACTTAAGCCAAGGTTTTTTTGTTCTGCTTTGTTTTTGCCTAGAGAACAATCTGCATACCACATTTAACACCCTGGGCTGAAGGTCATGAAACTACGCAAGGCTTACGCCTTCCAAATGAGTGGATGAATCCTCCCTCTCTTAGGGCCGATCTCAGTTTGAAAAAGATGATAATTTGTTTATGATCTCAAATCTAACAAACTTCCTGATTTGAACTGAAAGCTAACTTAATATTCTTTATTGCTTCTTGGAATCTGATCTTGGCAAGATTAAGGTAAAAAATATTGTGAAGTAAGATATTCTTGTGGACTTATTGACTGAGTGAAATGGAAATGCCAAGAATCTTATTTTCAAAAAGGACCCCCAGCCTCTAGTGCCTCATCTTCAGTCAGTGCACAGGCTTTTATTTACTGTCCCCAAAGCTGAGTCACCCTCACAATCCTTCAGAATAATCCGCTGCAGAGGGACCCCTCGGGAACCGTTAAAAGGATAGGTCCAGTGTAAGTACATTCCCCAAATACAATGAACAAAGGGGAAAGAATGTTGATTTTTACCTGCATTTTAAAAACAAGCCTTCTAGTTGCCTAGTGATTGACAGGGCATTAGAAAGAGTGACTGAGTGATCTCACTTTCCTGCTTCACCAAGCCAGCCTTGATGGAAGTAGCCAGACAAAGACGGGAAAGAGAAAGCTACACACTTCAGGAAAGGAAGATGGGAGGAAAAGCAAAGCACAGAGGAAGGTCAAATTAGAGATGCCAACCAGGTGGTGGGAGGGTTCAGATGCCTTGCTCAGAAGAGTGGCTGGAGTTGGACTTTGGCCACAGCTGCGGTGGTGCTAAGGCCGTGCTGTCCAATGCAACAGCCACTGGTCATATATGGCCCTTTATATTTAAATTAACTCCAATGAAATGAAATAAACATTCAGTTTGTGAGTTGCTGAGCCACATTTCAAGTGCACAGTAGTCACATGTGATTGCTGTATTGGACACTGCAGATATAAATTTCCATCATTGCAGAAAGTCCTGTTTGGACTGTGCTGTTTAAGGTGCTGGAAGCCTGTAACATCACATCTTCTGCAAGAGGCCTGACTTTTCCAGAATGGCCAGGAGCAGTCCCAGGAGGCACAGCTTAAAATAGAGGGAGGTCAGCAAATGGTTTTGGTCTGCCTATGGGCAGGGGTTGTGTGATGCCCATGGGTACAATGACAAGTTTGAAACTAGCTAGTGTAGAGGAAGAAAATGGAGTGGTTTAGACTCAGTTTGGAATCTAAGTACTGTGTGACTAACATATGCTAGGAACTTTGTTGTTTGCTTTTCCTTTGTTACCTTATTTTAGCCTCTAAGGATAAGATAGTGGCTAGCTTTTTTTTAAAAGTTGATACATAATAAATGTATATATATATGGGGTACATTTAATCCATTCATATAATGTGTAATGATCAAATCAGGGTAATTAGGATATCCATCACCTCAAATACTTTTCTTTATGTGGAGAACATTTGAATTCTTCTCTTCTAGTTATTTTGAAATATACATAGAGTATTTTCAGCTGGAGTCACCCTACTGAATTATAAAACACTAGGTATGCTTTTTTTCTAACTGTATTTTTGTACCCATTAATAAAGTTCTTTTTATCCCCTCCTCTCCTCTACCTTTCCCAGCCTCTGGTAACCATCAGTCTATTCTCTTTCATCATGAGATCCACTTTTTTTCTCCCATAGATGACTGAGAACATGTGATATTTGTTTTTCTGTGTCTGGATTATTTCACTTATCACAGTGACCTCCAGTTCTATTGTGTTGCTGCAAATGACAGGGTTTCATTCTTTTTGAAGGCTAAATAATATTCCATTGTATATTTATACCCACTTTTTTATCCATCCATCCCTTGATGGGCACTTAGGTTGATTCCATATCTTGACTATTATGAATGGTGCTACTAATAAACATGGAAGTTCAGGTATCTTTTAGATTTGTTGATTTTCTTTCTTTTGAATATATATCCAGTAATGGGGTTGTTGAATCATATAGTAGTTCTATTTTTAGTTTCTTGAAGAACATCCATACTGTTCTTCATAGTGACTGGACTAATTTACATCCCCAGCACTGTGCACGAGGGTTCTCCTTTCTCCACACCTCACCAGCATTTGTTATTCTCTGTCTTTTTGATAAAACCCATTTTAATTTTGGTGAGTTGATATTTCATTGTGGTGTGGCCTGCTTTTTTATGGAAGAGAAAGCTGAGGCTCAAGGGCATTAACTAGCATGTAAAAGGTCACACAGTGGCAGGAGCCAAGTTGGAACCTGGTGTTTCTAAATCTTAAGTTCAGTACTTGCCTGACTCTAGGGGCAGGAAGCAGGTGGATAAAGGAACAGTGGTTAAAAAGGGAGGTATTGATTTGAAGAAATCCACCTGGTTGCTCCTTTCATTAGTTCTGTAGAGCCGAGTTAGTGCTCAACCACTGGCTCTGTGTCTGTTGTCAAGAGCTGATACTGATGTGGACTTTTCTTCCATGGTAAGCTTAATGAATGTGAATGCAGATCTGCAGACTCTAGAGTCAAATATGAAAACATAATAATAATAACAATAATAATAATAACTTAGCAGGTGTTGTTCTATGTGCCAGGTGCTGTACTAGGCATTTTGTAGAAGTTAACTCATATACTCCTCATAACTATCCTGTGAGGCAGATACTGTTATTTCCTCTATTTTATAGATAAGAGCTGGAGAGGTAAATTGTCTCCAATCACACAGCAGGAAGTGGCCCCCTGGGAAACCATTCTCTCCACTGTGGCCAGCTCAGGTAACCTCAGGCAAGATAGGCGATGTCAATGTTAGAAGGTCTCCAGTGTCAGGTCATAGGGAACAGTGAAGAGTTGGAGTGTGTGCCCCATCTAGTGTTTCATATTTATATTAAACAATAACAGCAACACTTCCGTGAGGCTCAGACAAAACTCACCAGCAAGTGACATATTGCAGACCAGCAGAGAGTTTGTAACTATTCAATTTTCAGAGGTTGAACCAGAGGCCTAAAAGGACACAGTGACTCACTCAGTGTCTCACAGACAGCAGCGCCAGCAGTTCGGTGCCCTCTAGGATTCCTTCCCTGCCTCCAGCACCACAGTTTTAACCCCTTCTTGGGATAGCTGTGTGTCACAGGGGATACTGTTTGAAAGTTTCCAGAAGCGCTCTTGTGTGAGTCAGTGTATAAAAACTCTCTTTTGTCATCCGTTTCATGTTGGCCGTTCCATGTGTGTCTTGGTTTATTATGAGTAGGGTTGATATAGGAAGGGCATCAGGGATGTTGAATAGGAGATTTAAGCCTTTAAGATCATGTTTTAATGCTGATTTCTTCCTGTGCTTTCATGAGACTTTTGTTTCAGAAGAAGAAAAGTGATACACGTGGTTCCAATGGCACTAAAGACTATGTGGGATCTTCTACCCAGGCCACACGCTGGGTATTGAGTTTGTGTCCTTTTTACATGGAATCATAGTTCTCCATTGTCTCCATTTCTCTTGACTCAGGCAAAAGGCTGAGGCATGTGTGGTGGGCTCAGGCATTTCTTTCTGACAGGAGGATTGAGGAGTGAGGTGAGATGTTATGAACCCCACTGAGAAGTAGAGCTGCTATTCTAGCCGGACCAGGAAGCTGTCCTTTTCCTCCTCTTCCTCTTCCTCTTTCTCCTCCTTCTTTTTAAATTGAGATGGTATCTTCCTATGTTGCACAGACTGGACTTGAACTTCTGGGCTCAAGTAATCCTTCCACCTCTGCCTCCCAAAGTGCTGTGATTACAGGCGTGAGCCTCCGCAACTGTCCCTGCCTGCCTCCTCTTATAAGCAGAGACCCGAGGAGATGCCCCAGGGATTTGTAATGTGCATCCTGACTCCCGCAACTCTTCTGCCTCTTGTTTTCCCCTGTTAGGAGGCACGAGAACTAACACGTTGCACTTTACAAAATGCCCGTGCATTCTCTCCTCCCAAACAAATCAGCGGAGGATATTAAACTCACCCCCATTTTACAGATGAGGATACCAAGACTCTTAGAGGCCAAGTCATACTGAAAAAAACAATTTGAACTCAGCATCCCCAAATCCTTCCACAGTGGCCTTGCCTCTTGCAGAGGACAGTTCCGATTCAGACAGATCGAGGCCACGTCCTCACCCTGTGCCCTCAAGTACAGAACTCTGAGCGGAAACTCAGGTGAGCTTGTTGCTCCCTGAGACCTGATACATGCTCTGAAACCTTAACAGGAATTTCCTGCCAGTCATATTAAATATGTATCTTCAGTAGGAGTATTAATTCCTTTCAGTGTTGTTCACGCATCATTCCCTCTACATACTAAACACTGGGAGCATAATTCACTTTCCTCTCTCTATGTTCACCCATTTCCCACTTTCTTCTTTTTTAACCTCTGCTTGTTCCCTCTCTTCTTTGCCTTCCTCTTTCTCTTGCTCTCGGTGAGTGGCAAGAGACTCCAGTTGGTTATTATTCACTGCATACAGTGGTTAAATTGCACCCGGAGTGAATGTCGGTCTGTGATGGAGGAGCTGCGGCATCAGCTCCATCTTAATGAACACCCCATGCTTCCCGGGGTGGGCAGCGCTAAGGAGGCCCCCACGGCAGAGTGCCCTTTTGGGGCAGCAGCCCTTCCCGGTGTAAGGAGCCATCGCTAATGGGAGAGAGAGGGGAGCAGCATATTCCGAGAGACTTGGTGGATTCCTCCTCTCTAGTTGCTCACTCCCGGCCCCAGGTGTGGATGCTGTCTTCACTGCTGCCTCCCCACACAGTATGGTATCGCAGACCTTCGCTGCACTGATGGCATGGGCAGTCAAGCCTGCCGATTCCCAGCTAAAACCTTTCTTCATGGAAGAAATAGTGTGAGGGGATGGAAAAAACCAGAGAAGGCAGAGAAAGAAAGAGCCTGAAGTGAACAGGTACCTTCCTCTGTGTATCTGTGTCTCATCTACCTCCTGCCAGGGCCAGACCACAGTGTCCCGTGCGGAATCTTTCACCCCCACCCTGTCATTTTGAGGGTCACTGTGTGCATATTAGGGTGATGGGAAAGCCTGAGGTCTAGATTAGGATTCATGACACAGAGAGGGAGAAGAAATCATTTTCCTTCAAAGCCATGGAAGACAAAGGACCCACCAGAAAGACAGAAGATATGATTTTGATTTATTGCTGGGGTGAGCAGGTAGCCAAGGAGAACTGTCTGAAGAATAATAAATGTTGACACAAACTGTACAGAGGTTGGAGGCTGGTTCCTGTTTCTCAAGTGGTGAGGTCAGAGCAGACTTCTGAAATTCGCTTGCTGTCCTTGGCTGAGGCCTTTTTGTAGTTTACTTCTCCAGGCTTCCCTATCTTCACCCCCAACTTCTATCAAGACATTGATGTCTGGGCTCTGACATCTGATCCTTTTGTACGATCCCCTCAGGCTGAACCACCTATGTGATCATTCATTTATTTATTTATTAAAAAATATCATCTTATTCTGCTATAGGCTCATTATCTCTTGTTTTTCTTATAAATTCTGTGCTAAGTCTTAGAGATACAAAAGTGAATAGGAATCAGTCATTTTCCAAAGGAGATCGTGTCTAGTTGAGGAAACAGACAAGACTCAAGATAGTACTAAGTGTCACAGTGGAAGTTATCTAAGCAGGGGGAACTGGAACTGCGACAGGTGAGCAAGTGAAGCTTCATCTATATTAACAGTTGCTCCCCATCACCCGCATGTATTATTACCTCTTGTCAGAGTAGCAGCACCATTAGATTATCATGAGAATGCGAACCCTATTGTGAACCGAGCATGTGAGGGATCTAGATTGCACGCTCCTTATGAGACTCTAATGCCTGATGAATTGAGGTGGAGCTCAGGCAGTGATGCTTGTGGTGAGGAGTGGCTGCAAATACAGATTAACATTAGCAGTGAGGTTTGACTCCACAGAGACAATAATACACCAACTGCTTGCAGACTCATGTCAAAACCCTATCACTGAGTGGCAAGTGAGTTAATGTACTTCAATTGTACAGTTGCAACTGGTGTCAGGCTTTAAGTCAGAATATGGTGCTTATTTTAGTCTGTGCATGGACTGCCCATTATTTTATTTACCACATCCATCCAAGCCTCTTTTTTTAAATGATGAGTTGTAGAATTGTTTCATTATATATAACAATGTAATAATAATATAAATAAAGTGCACAATAGATGTTATTCTCTGGAATCATCCCCAAATCATCCCCTTGCCCCTGGGTCCATGGAAAAAATTGTCTTCCACAAAACTAGTCCCTGGTGCCAAAAAGGTTGAGTACTGCTGATCCAAAGGGTCTCATAGGAGAACACAAATGGGCCTGGAAAAGGGACAGTGCAGGGAGGTGCAGGAGGGGATGGGAAATGCCTTTTTAAATGAAGGCGACTCTTAAAGGGATCTGATGGCTAAATGAGAGAAGGGAAGGGCATCCCAGGCAGCCTTCAGCAAGAGAGTGAAGGCCTGGAGATGCTAACAAACACAGCACGTTTGGAAACCTTCAAGTAAAGGGCAATTGGTTTGGTGTAAATGGATTCCTGAGGGATGCCATGAGATGAAAATAAAAAATCTATGCAAGATGCAAACCACAAAGATCACTTTATGTCATGTTGAAGGATTAATTTGAGTTATATCCTCAGAGTTTCAGGAATCTTCTGAGGAATCTTTAAACAGAGGAGTGACACAGTGAGATTTACATTTTATTTGAAAAAATTTCCTTGGGAAATGACATGCAGGAGGGTTACTCAGATTGTGTGAATCTGTGGCAGAGCTCATTTAGAGGCCTTCCCAATCATCCCGGCCAGATGACGAAGGCCTGAACTGGAGCAGGGGCAGAGGGAGGAGAAGAAGGGAGGACTTGGGTCAGGGATTAGCTATGAACAGGAGAGGGCTACACTTTCTCTGGAACCAGAGAGAAAGGGACAAAAAGGCTGCATATTTGTAGCATAATCCTGTCCACACGTCATCAAACAAGCCCTGGCCAGTTTTTATCTCAGCATTATAAAGCTATCAATACTTGAAAAGACTCTGGAAGAAATTTGAGGGTGTTGTGCACGTGTCCTTTCAGTTTTATAAGATTCTAAGCTCTTCAAGGGAGGGCACATAACAGATTCATCCATCTATAATGTACAGCATTCAGCACACCAGGGATACTTAATAAGTATTTAATAGTAATAAGATCTGAACCCCAGGAACATTATTATATTTGTCAGTAATGAAATAACCAGGTTTGGAAGCAGTTTGGCTAAGATTAAATTTTATAAGAAAATCTGTTATTTGAACTTGTGAATACAGTCAAGCCCATTCTTGAAATATAACAAGTGGCTTCTGCTCTTGGTTTTTCTAGGTAAGTATTTTAGTTGGCTTAATTGGAGATTATTTCTAAAAATGTAGGAGATGGTATTTCTTTGTTGTTCGGTAATCATTGATGATCACTCAGTATGTCTTTAGAAACGAGAACTTATTACAATGATGATTGATATTTTCTAATTCAAATCCCTTTCCTCTTTTCTGATGTTTATATAAATCAGAACAGCCACCACCAGTTTGTCTCTTCTTTGTGGCATCCTTTCCTCTCTCCTGTTTACTTCCTTGTTACATATATCTTTGTTACTCCCTAGGTATTCCCCTACACCTTAAACTCCTTTTTTCTTTTTCTTTTTGAGTCTTTCCAGTCTCCATCCCAATTTAAGAACAAGTAAAGTGTCAGCCATCAGGCTGCTGAATGCAATCTGGTTTCACAGTGCATTCACTCTGGGCACTAAACCATGCAATGACCGTGTCTATTACGATACACCCAGTTAATATCTTCCCCAAGACTTAGATTAGCAAACCTGATCAGAAAGTTGTACTGGACTTAAGAACAAAGCTCATTATATCTGGCCCTTCCCCTACATTTCTGCTTTACATCACTAGGACCCATGGCACATATCCAATGGCACTAACCTGAGCGTGCTGTTATTACTAACCATTTAAGCATGAACGATAGACTTTTGATCTCCCTGTGTGAAATCCAGAAGTCCTTATCAAAGACAAAGTCTCATGAATGGTAGTATTTATTTACTTTGGTTGTTCTCACAGTCAGTAGTGGGTTCTCATAGGGACTTCTACACACGTAAGAAGTAGTAAGCCAACTTTAAACGAAGCGTTCTGTAATGTGGCCTACCTGGGTTACGGAATTTAGAGTTCTAAACTTTTGCCCTTTTTTGCTGCCCAAAGATCACTGGCTTTGATGAGCTTGAGAAAGGCAGAAAACGAGAAGGAAGTATATGTCATTTTTTTAGAGCCTGCCTTTGTTACTGAGTAGGAGCCAGCAGCCATTTACACTAAGCGTGTTGTACACCCAGTCTCCGGGCTGCTTCTTCTGGTCACTTCCACTCCTTGCCAAGCATTTCTCAATTCTATTCAAGTGGCTCATCTCCTCTGGAGCAATGTAACAGTGTGCTTTGTGTTGTGCATGTATCTCACCACTCTGGAGTATACTTTCTTCAGTTCCAGGCAGTCACTGAATACACTGGTGTGTGTTTTGTGAGAAGTCACAAGCGGGGGAGGATGACTTGAAACAAGTCCTAGAAAAAAAAAAATAATAACACTTATGTACCTAACCCTGAATTGTACCCCACATCTTTATAAACAAACAAACAAACAAACAAAACTGTTGAAGAAAGTTGTGCTATTTCCTTTGTAGTAGAGAAATTCAAGGCAGATAGTAACAGTTGTCTTCAACTATTTAAAATGTTGTAATAGGGAAGGGGATTATATTGTTCCATGTCTCCTCAATGATCAGAACTAGGTACAAGGTAGAGGGAGACAGAGTTTGATTCATTTTAAAGAATAACTTTAGAGTGTGATAGTTAAGCATCTTTTGCTTTGAGATCAAGCTTTTTGAGTTTAAATCCACCATCTGTTAGTTACAAGCCATGTCGACTTGAGTACTTTTTATTTTTAAAACTCTTATGACCTGTAGAGCTTTCTCAGTTGTAAAATGGGGATGATATTAGTATCTACCTCGTGAATCGTTATGGTTATCTGACAGTATGAAACATGCTGTGTGCTTTTAGCATGATGCACAATAATAATGCTGGCAATTACTAGCAGTTTGAACTGTCTCAAGAAAGTATATGCATTTAACAGCAATTTCCTATGATAACTAAGCACTATGCTTTTTTGTTTGTTTTTTTCCCCAGATATGGAGTTCTTTGGAATATTTATTTGTGGTTTTCTCATTTTTTGTTACTTGGATAAGGGAGGTTGGTGGAGAACTGGAAGGCTTATCTTTCAGAATAATTTAAATGGCATAGATATTTCCATGATGTTTAGGGAAAGTTATACAGTTCAAAATAACCAGAACATGGGGTGGAATGGGTGAGGATGCCATTCTGACCTAGCAAAAAGTTAAATTAGGATTGTTTTAAAATAAAAAATGCAGTTTTAGGATTTTAAAATATCGTACACATTTTCACCTAAGACTTTTAGGGACAGTAATATGTAAAATGCCATTCATGTAGACACTTTTTAAGAAAAGAATAAATTGTTTTATCCTATAGCTTTCAAGAACCTTGAGTTCTTGTTCATATACTTAAACAAAATAAGGTATAACACACACACAGCAGAGTGCATACATCTCAAATGTACAACTCAATGAATTTCTACATATACATATATCCACATGACCCCATACAGATAAAAATATGAAACATTTCCAAAAAGTCAAAGAATTCCTTCATGCCTCTTTTCAGTCAATACCACTCCCTATTATGAAGTAATCACTATTCAGACTTCTATAAACGTTTGATAAGTTTTGCATGTTCTTGAACTTCATACAGCCAGAATCAGGCAGTAGTACTCTTGTGTCTGGAGGCTTCTGCTTAGCATCCTGATTGTTAGAGTCTTTTGTACTGTTGCATGTAACTAGTTTATGCAAAAAGCTTCTTATTTCTAAATGGTTTTTTATTTAAAATGAATGGTTTTATTACAGATAAGTCCCTAGAAGAAATATGAGGCTGGGAGCAATCTTACACAGCTTCATGTCGATGTCATTTAATTTACAAATGAAGCATCTGACACCAGAAGATATTAAGTCACTTGCATAACAAATGACCAAGTAACATATAACTAAGTATGCTATATCTTTACAGAGCTATGCCAACACTATTCTCAGTAAGAACCATGCGCCTAGTGTCTAAATTATGCATAGAAATTTTGAATTATTTAAAATTACAAATGACCATAATATAAATTAATCTTATTCACTCATTATTGGGCTGGCTTCTTATGTTGTATGCACATTTTGACAATGACATTTTTAGAACAGTTTATTCTGATTACACACACACACACACACACACACACACACACACACACACACATACACACGCACACATACACTGCTTCAAACAAACCATGTGCAAACCACACATTTCCTAGGCTATAACTCTTCATCTCTATATTCTCTCTTGACAACCTTATTGTTTCTGAATCTAAAAAGTTGTTCTTGATACAAGCAGCCAACAGATACATGAAAAAATGCTCAGTCTCACTAATCATCAGAAAAAATGCAAATCAAAACTACAATGAGATACCACCTAACTCCAGTACGAATGGCCATCATCAATAAATCAAAAAACCCACAGATGCTGGCATGGGTGCAAAGGGACTGCTTCTACACTGTTAGTGGAAAACAGTGTGGCAATTCCCAAAAGAATTAAAAATTGACCTTCTATATGATCCAGCAATTCCTATCCTGGGAATATATTTGGAGGAACATAAATCGTTCTACAAAAAAGACACCTGCACATGCAAGTTTGTTGCCGCACTATACACAAAAACATGGAACCAACCCTACTGTCCATTGAAAGTGGACTGGATAAATAAAATGTGGTGCAGATACACAAGGGAATATTATGCAGCCATAAAGATCAAAATCATGGAATCTGCAGCAAATTGGATGGAGTTGGAGACTCCATCATATTTAATGATCTACCACAGCAGCAAAGAACTGAATACCACATGGTCTCACTCATAAGTGGGACCTGAACATTAATCAGTTTAGCACAAAGGAAGGATCAGCAGTCTGGACACTGCCGGGGAGGGAGGGAAGTAGGGAGGGGCACGTAATGACACAAAGGGTACTTGATTCTGTACCAGGGGCGTGAGGGCCAGTTGGAGGCCCAAACTACACCTGCATGCAGTTTCCTTGTGTAGGTAATTCTTACTTGTATGCCACATCTCTGTAGTAAAATAAAATTTAATTTTAAAAAAAGTTGTTCTTGGAATTGAATGAATACAGTAAAACTGTAAAATAAGGAGATGAGAGGAGATAGAAGAGTGATACAAGAATTGCCCTTCAGTGGCCAGTGCACTTTCAGCTTTAATATGGAAGGAAAGGAAGTGAGGCCCTGACTGCCTGTGGATGTGTGGATTTGTTTGTAGTTAAGAGGCCAGGTACAAGATGGAATATGTTAGGTGACAGAAGTCTAAAGAAAGACCATTTCATTTATGGAAATATGGCAGTGTGGCTATTCAGCCCAAACCTCTGCAAAATACAAATTAAAATGCTGGATAAAAAGGATGTTGTTACCAAGCATGGTGGCTTACCCCTGTAATTCCAGCACTTTAAGAGGCTGAGGCAGGAGGATTACTTGAGTTCAGGAGTTCAAGACTAGCCTGGGCAACAGAGTGAGACCTTGTCTCTACAAAATAATAAAAAAATTATCCAGGCTTGGTGTCGCTTGCCTGTAGTCCCAGATAGTCAGGAGGCTGAGGTGAGAGAATTATCTGAGCCCAAGAGGTCAAGGCAGCAGTGAGATGTGATTGTGTCACTGCACTCCAGCCTGGGCAACAGAGTGGAGAGAGGAGAGAGGAGATATAAAGGGAAAAAACAAAGGATATTGTCTAAAGTCATCAAATTGTTATAAGAAAATGAGGAATCAGGAATCACAGGAATCATAGAGCAGAACTCTAAGAAAGACATGGGGTGCTTCATTTACCCAGTGGTATTTGCTGCTACTAGAAATTGAACTGCAGTTTTGGTGGCTTGGCAGAAGAGGGCAGAAGCAAGGCTTGGCACTTATTACATTTAAAGAAATAAAAGGGAAGCTTAAAAATATCCCCAGGAACCAGGTAAGAATAAAAAGTATTTTAAAAGACGTGTAAAAGAACCAACTAGAACTCTAGGAACAAAAATTAAAATACTGTAGCTGAAAGTGAAAGCTTATATGATCGTTTTAGCAGTTGATTTGTATACAGCTGAAGAAAGAATTAGTAGACTGGAAGATACGTCTGAAAAACTAACAGAAGGCAGCAGGGAAAGACCTTCACTATCTTCTATGCATACAATCAGAGTTTTAAAAATGGTGGGAAAAAATGGGCAGAAACAATATATTTGAAGAAATAATGCCTAGAATCTTTTATGATCACAACCTAATAATAAGTTTAATTTACCTGAAATATGTAATGATTTTGAATTTGTGTATACTTTAAAAAGCCTCAAAATAGCCATATTTATATTTATATACTTATAAATGAACAGATCTATAAGAAGAAAAAATCAAATCCATAGATTCAAAAGGCCTAATGAATACTAAGAAACATAAATAAATATATTTTACATTTATATCTCAAAATGTTTTCTGCCCCAAATGATGTAATAGTATTACAGCATAAAATCAGCTATATAGAGAATACCTTAAAAGAAATTATAGAATAATGAGAGATTATTATGAAGAAGTGACAGGCAGACTAAACCCTGACTTTTCAATAGCAACAACAGTAGCCAGAAAATAATAGAAACTTTATGTGCTGAAAGAAAATAACTGATAATTTAGAATTCTACACCAGTGAAAATATCTTTTAAGAATTAAGTAAGACTGGGCATGGTGGTTTATACCTGTAATCCCAGCACTTTGGGAGGCTGGGAGGGGAGGATAGCTTGAAGCCAGAAGTTTGAGACCAGCCTGAGAAACAAAGTGAGATTCTGTCTTTACAAAAGTAGAAAAATTGGCCAGGCTTGGTGGGAGGCTGAGGCAGCAGGATTGCTTGAGTCCAGGAATTCAAGTCTGTGATGAGCCATGATAGTGCCACTGCACTCCAGCCTGGGTGACAGAGTGAAACCCTGTCTCAAAAAGAAAAAAAAGGAATTAAGTAAAAGTTTTAAAAATAAAAGAAAAGAATAATAAGAATTTTCATCAAGTGATGCTTCAGTAAAGGATATTTTAATGGCTATACTTTTTATTTTATTTGATGTGGGGTACAATTCAGAGTTAGGTATGCAAATGTTCATTATGCAGGTATCCTTGTTGATGAGGTGTGCTCCTCCTTCCCCTGGTAGTTTCCCTCAACTGCCAATCCCACCCCCATCCCCTGGCAGTTCCCCACTACTGCCAATCCCTTTCTTATAGTATTATGATAATTGTTCAAGGTCCACTTATGAGTAAGAACACATGATACTCTGTTCTTTGTTTCTGTGATAGGTAATTGAGTATGATAAACTCTAAATCCATCCAAGTTGCCGCAAAGTCCATATGTTTGTCCTTTTTTATTGCTGCATAATAGTCCATTGTGTATATGTACCACATTTTAAAAATCTAGTCCAGCATGGTTGGTTCAATGTTTTTGCTATTGTGAATAGAGCTGCAGCAGACATGTGTGTGCAGGTATCTTTCTGGTAGAATGACTAGGGAGATTGCTGGGTCATATGGAAGGTCAACTTCTAGTTCTTTCAGAAATCGCCACACTGTCTTCTTCTTCTTCTTCTTCTTCTTCTTCTTTTTTTTTTTTTTTG
>NW_007020567.1:262466-385381 GCF_000164805.1 Carlito syrichta
ACACCCGGCTAATTTTTTGATTTATTGTAGAGATGAGGTCTTGCTGCCCAGGCGGGTCTCGAACCGTGGCTCAGGCAATCCACTCACAGCCTCCCAAAGGCGCGGGATTACAGGCTGAGCCACTGAGTCCTGCTAGCTGTTTGTTTTATTAATGATGGCCATTCTCACTGGGATTAGGTGGTATCTCAGTGTGGTTTTGATTTGCATTTCTCTGATGGTTAGAGAGGCTGAGCACTTTTTCATGTGTCTATTGGCTGCCCATATATCTTCTTTTGAGAAGAGTTTTTTGCACTTTTTAGTGGGGCTGTTTGTTTGTTTTTTTTTCTTTCAGCGCGTTTGAGTTCTTTGTAGATCCTAGATGTTAGACCATTGTCAGATATACAGTTGGCAAATATTTTTCCCATTCTGTGGGCTGTCTCCCCACTTTCTTGATGGTTTCTTTTGTTTTGCAAAAGCTTGTCAGCTGATGAGGTCCCACTTGTCTATCTTATCTCTTATGGTATGGGCACTTGGGGTTTTGATCAGGAATTGGTTGCCAGTTCCAATGTCCATAAGGGTGTCTTCTACATTTTCTAGGATTCTTATCGTTTGAGGTTTTACGTTTAGGACATTGATCCATTTAGAGTTAATTTTTGTGTATGGTGATAGCTAGGGGTTCTGCTTCAATCATCTGCATGAGATCAGTTAGTTTTCCCAGCACCATTTACTGAATAGGTTTTCCTCTCCCAGTGGTTGTTGGTGGAAGCTTTGTCAAAGACGAGTTGGTTGAGAAATTGAGGCTTTGCTTCCAGAATCTCTATCCTGTTTCATTGGTCTGTATGCCTGTTCTTGTACCAATACCAGGCTGTTTTGATGATTGTAACCTTATAGTAAAGTTTGAAGTCTGGAAGTGTGATCTAATGATTATACTTTATGCAGAATGAGCATGAGCCTAAGATGAAATGTCTGAGATCTAGAATGGAACAAAGAGCAAGTGAAATAGTGAATATGTGAACCTAAATGATGATTAACCATTTACAACAATAAAAAGGACTAATAGTGATAAAATTAAAAATGGGAAAGTACATGACCACAAAAATGTATGTGTAAACCAGGCAGGGACATTAAAGTGTCCCAAGATACTTAAATTTTCTGAGAGAAGGATAATATTAATTAACTTTAAGCGTTGATAAATTAGGATAGTTACTAAAACAACAGAAACCAAGTGCATAATTGACAACTAGCAGGTGGGAAATAAAAGTAATACAAATATTCAAACATTCAAAAGAAGGCAAAGAAAGAGAGAGAAAAAAGAAACAGAGGAAAGGTGGAAAAAATTAGAAAACACAAAATATGGTGATACATTGAAGTCCAGTATCTAAACATACTCCAATTAACAAAGTAATTATCAGATTGGATTAAAAACATCTAATAATAAACTCTTTATAGGTGACATATTAAAACATAAGGATATTGACAGAGTAAATATAAAAAGTTGGAAAAATGTATACCATGCAAACATTTACCAAAGTAATACTGATGTAGCAACATTAATATCAGACACAATAGACTTTAAACAGATAGAGCATCCAATTGATTAAGGTTTTAGATTATTAGGAGTATGTAAACATTTAAAATTGCATGAACCTAGTAACAAACTTCAAATTATATAATATCAAAATTAGCAGTTGCCTAAGGAGCAATAGAAATAGTCACAATTTGACGGAAGGTTTTAAAAATACTTCTCTCAGTCACTGACAGAACAGGCTGACAAAACATCAGTATAGATATAGAAGATTTAACTGATTGATTAACAAACTTGACATAACAGATATACTCAGAACACTGGTAAAAAAGCTACCAAATACAATCTTTTCCCCAAATATATATGGAACATTTAAGAAATTGACCATTTATCAGAACTTAAATCACATCTCAGTGAATTTCAGGGAACTGAAATCAAGGTTAGAAAGATCTTCTTTCTGAACACAGTGCATTTTAGCTAGAAGAAAAAAACAAAAGGACAATTGGCAAATGTCATACATTTGGGCAAAATAATTCATGTGTTAAAGAAGAAATCATAATAGAAGTTTAGAAACTATTTAAAATTGAACAATAGCTAAAATGCTGCATATCACTATATGTAGAATGTAAATAAAATAGTCCTTAGCGGGAAATTTATGGTCTTTATAGCTTATATTTAAAAAAAGAAAAACTGAAAAATAATAAACTAGACAATGACTCATGAAGTTAGAAGGGGAATAAAATAATCTAAGAGTACCAAAGGTAGAAAATAATCAAGGAAAGAATAGAAATAAATGAAATTGATGACAAACATATAAAATATTCACAAAGTCTAAAGATTAAAAAAAACTTTAAAAAATTCAAAAAAGAAAAAAACTTACACACTTATAAACCTCTTGCAAAACTGGTTAACAAAAAAAATGATATAAGATACAAATGATTTAAGGAATAAAAATGGGGACATTACTCAAAATGCTACATGAAGTAAAAAGATAAGAAACTATTATAAAAATTTTATGTTTATTAACTTGAAAATTCAGTTGAAATAGAAAACTTACTAGAAAATACAGCTCACCAATATTGGTCACAAATACATAGGAAACCAATAAAAAGGAACACTTCTACACTGCTGTTGGGAATGCAAACCAGTGCAACCTCTTTGGAAGACAATGTGGTGATTTCTGAAAGAACTAGAAATTGACTTTCCATATGACCCAGCAATTCCCTTATTGGGAATATACCTATAGAAACTCAAATCAGTCTACAAAAAGATACTTGTACATGAATGTTTGTTGCAGCTCTATTCATAATAGCAAAAACATGGAACCAACCACGCTGCCCATCGAAGCTGGACTGGATTTTAAAAATGTGGTACATGAGCCAGGCTCGGTGGCTCAGCCTGTAATCCCGCGCCTTTGGGAGGCCGAGGTGAGTGGATTGCCTGAGCCCGCGGGTTCGAGACCCGTCTGGGCAGCGAGACCTCATCTCTACAATAAATCAAAAATTAGCCGGGCGTGGTAGCGCGTGCCTGTAATATCGGCTACTCGGAATGCTGAGGCGGAAGGATTGCCGGAGCCCAGCAGGTTGAGGCTGCGGTGGCTGGGAGCGGCCACTGCACTCCAGTCTGGGCGAGAGTGAGACTCCAACTCAACAACAACAACAACAACAACAAAAATGTGGTACATGTACACAATGGAGTATTATGCAGCCATAAAGAAGGACAAACATGTGGACTTTGCAGCAACTTGGATGGATGGATTTAGTGTCTATCATACTCAGTGATCTATCACAGAAACAAAGAACAGAGTACCATATATTCTCACTCATAAGCAGACTTTGAACAATTATCATAATACTATAAGAAAGGAATTGACAGTAATAGGAAAGGGGAGGGTGGTGGGATTGGCAATTGAGGGAAACTTCCAGGGGAGGGAGGGACATACCTCATCAACAAGGGTATTTGCATAATGAACATTTGTACACCTAACCCTGAATTGTACCCCACATCTTAAAAAAAAAAGAAAGCCCAATGATTAGGATCATTAACACACTTGTTATTAAAAGAAATATTCTTTTAAAAAATGTACCATACTTAATTGGCCTCATTGGTAGGTCTTGTCAACTATTAAAGGAAGAAAAGTGTTACTCTTATGTAAACTCTTTCAAAGACTAAAAAAGAGATAATCCCTTATTTTTTAAAATGTATCTGCAAAGACCACATAGTATAACATGAAACACTATAAACTAAATAGAGGGAGAGAAATATTGTACTTACATATTGGAAGATTGCATTTTCAAGCTATTAACTCATTCACAAATAATGTAATACTAAATTTAATTCAAATAAAAGTACAACAGATTTTTTTACTCTTGGAGAATTTAACAAATAGATTCTGAAATTAACTTAAAATTGCAAACAGCTAAGGATAGTTGAGACTCTCTTGAAGAGAAAGATCAAGATGAGATAAACTTCTCTACCAGATATCAATGCTTATTTTATTTATATGTATTTATTTATTTATTTTGAGTCTCACTCTATCGCCCAGACTAGAGTGCAGTGGCGTGCTCCCGGCCACTGCAGCCTCAGCCTACTGGACTCTGTCAATCCTTCTGCCTCAGCCTTCCAAGCAGCCAGAACTACAACCATGCTACCACACCCGGCTAATTTTTGATTTATTGTAGAAAGAGGTCTCGTCAAGTTGCCCAGATGGGTCTTGAACCCGTGAGCTCTGGCAATCCACTCTCCTCGAAAGTGCTGGTATTACATGCTGAGCCACCGAGCCTGGCCTGTCAATGTCTATTTTAAAGTTTAATGGTATATTTTTGCAAAAATATACAAGTATATCAATGAAATGGAATAAAGTTTCTGAAACAGAGCCCCACTTTTATAGATACTTGATAAATGATAGAAATGCCTGGCAGATTAGTGGGGGGAAAGATAGATTTTTAACAAAGCCATTGCTTTGTTAAACTCTGGTTCATCTATGTGGTTCTTTGAGTTATGGCCACCATGTTTCCTAGCTTTGGCCCCCTCCCCTACCTTGAGGAGGTGAATCTCCTCTATCTCTTTTTCTATCCCCAATTTACTTTTTAAATAAACTATACTTAAAAATAATTAGTAAAAATTGAGTGTCTATATAAAAACAAGAAGTACATTTCTCACTTCACGGCATATGCAAAAATCATTACAGGTGGATTTAAAATGTAAATATGAAATGTAAAACACTCTAGAGGCTAGAAGAATAGCTCATGAACTTAAGAGTAGGAAGGTATTTTTTATATAAAGTAAATACTTCTAACAGTAAAGGACAAGTATGATACATTCAGCAATATTAAATTTGTATCCTTTGTTTATCAAATAAGACCATCAAGATAATGAAAAGATGGATCACAGGATGGGAAAATATATTTATAAGATATAAAGCTGACAAAAGACTCATATTTAGTATTGTAGCGTCCAATATGGTAGTCAATAGCTACTTGTGGCTATTTAAATTTAAATAAACAACTTAAAAAACTGTTCTTTGCTATCACTAGCCACATTTCAAATGCTCAGTAGCCTCATGTGGCTACTGGATACCATAATGGACTGGAACACACTGATTTAGATTTTATAAAGAAATATATATCCAAAATATATGCAGGACAGTCTCTAACATATCTGTTTGTATCTAAAGTATACATAATATATAAAGAAATGAATATTCTTGTGCAAATAGACATAAATAAAGGAGATAACTCAGCAGTAAAATAGGCACATAGTCCCTTCTCAGAAGAGGATACCCAGATGACCAATAAACACATGAATATGTTCAACCTTATCAGGAAGCAAAGGAATACAAATTAAAACCACTGTAAGTTGCCACTATATACTCAACAGATTGATTACAAAATTTTTTAAACTTGACAGTATTGAATGTTAGTGAGAATATAGAATAAGGGGAATACTGTTACACTGCTTGTGGAAGTGTAATTGGGCCAATTTGGAAAAATGGTTTGGTGTTGTCTATTAAATTTGAATCTTAGAGAACTTCATGCATTGTTGTACCAGAGTTCTTAGACAAGAATTTGGGGCAGGATCGCCCCAAATCGGTGTCAACCTACAGGTCTTACCTACATTCTAATGTAAATAAGGAAATTGAAGTATAATCACAGAATAGGACAGTCTATACAATTAAGGTAAATGAACCATAGCTGCACCCAGAAACATGGCCACCATCAGAAGTATGATATGGAGTAACAGAAGCAAGAGGGGAAATAATCCATATGTATTGTTCTGTTCATATAAGGTTATAAAACAAACAACTAAACATAGTATTTAGGGATGTGCCATTATGTGAAAATGATAAGGAAAAGGAGATTATGATTATTACAATATGCAGTAAGCTGGTGGTTTCCCTTATTGGTGAGGGAAAAGGTTACAAGGGAAGGGCACAGAGGAGCATTTTGGGGGCAGCTATAATATGCTTTTTAAAAAAATCTGGGTGTTAGCAATAGTATCTGATTTAGAATTATTTGGAACAATGTACATAAAAGTTTTATTAACTTTTGATATGTATATCCCATCATAATAAAGAGAGAGAACTCTAAGATGCTTATATTTTCTTCAGCATATTTGAAAAGGAGTTATAAAGGAAAGATATTTTCAAGTGTTCTTGACATATGAACAGATTCAACAAATAAAGAAAGGGAAATAACATCTTAGCATGGGAACATCATGAAAACATCACAGGAGTGATGAAGTATGCCTGTTTGGATCCTATAAATAATGTGCAAGTGTCCTTTAGGGTAGTTGATGAGAAATAAGGCTGTTACATGATTTGGGGATGCATCGTTTGCGATCTTCACAGACTCCAAGACTGTTGTGAAATTATTCTTCAATTAAAACATGTTTGTACATACATTGTCTTTCGTAGAGCACATCTGTGGATTTCTTGAACAAAAACAGGGCCATGGTTATGTCTTCACAGGTTTTATATCAGGCAGAAAAGGAAACCATGTCAACATCCTAACATATTCCTCTTTGTTTATGCTGCCTAACAGGAAGTGGATAGTTGACAGTTTCCCCTTTTGACGTATTTAATTACAAATGAATCATTTGATTCAACTTATCGTTTTGATAGAGAAAATCATCAAATCGAATATTTATAGATTCTTTGATGTGTGTCTGGTGCTTTTAACTGCTATGCTGTGTGCCTAGCAAAAATGTGTGGGGCAAAAGGAGACAACGCCCCTCTGGACATTCATGCCTGTTTTCATTTTCATTCAGACTGAACGTGGCTTATACAAGGCACCTCCCCGGTTGCCTTGTGTCTAAACACTCTTCAACTTGGCACTGACCTACTTACTTTTGCCAGCTCGTAGTGTCTTATCTTATTTCTATTGAACATTCTCTGGTCTTTTTTTTTTTAAAGACATGCTTTTCTAATTTAAAGAAGCTACTTTTTGTTTGGGCTTTGAAAGAGTAGGGGGTTCTGCGCAAGTTAGTCTCATATGTTACTTTAATTGGTGAGGTCTTAATTATTAATGGGATCTTGATTATTAGTGTGGTCTTATTGTCTTTTCTGAATTTTAAGTTTTCGCATCTGTAAAATGAGGAAAAAAATACTTATTTAAAGTGAGCACAGTGTCTGAGAAAATATAATTCTCTGTAAATGGTAGTCGTGGTAATAGTGGTAGTTGTTATCATTTGCACTAGGGAATGTGCCAGGAAATGTGACAGGCAGACAGGGAAGAAACACGTTTGTGCTCTGCCTCTGGCATTCTCCTAAGGCAGCAGGCAGAATTATCTGGCCGCATAGTGACCATACAGTAGCAACCAGGAGAAGTGCTTCTTCCTCCTAAGGTTAAAAGCATCAACCTGGGAGTCAGGCAAGTCTGGGTTCCAGTTCTTATTCTGCCATATGTTTGTGTGGTCTTTGGCTAGTAACTTAACCAATCTCTAACAAGCTTTTATTATTAAACACGATTATGTGTATAAATGGCACAGCATAGTGACTGGCACATAACTAAGTATTCAATAAATGGCATTATTTTCCGTAGGTCTATTAATCAAGAATATAAAAAACTAGATAGAAATAACCACCTGGAAAATCCTTCCATGTCAGTATCAGGCTCTAATGGTTCCCATTTACAGACTGTGGATTTGGTTAGCTCAGAAAGGAAAGAAGGAGAGCAACACATTCAACCCCTGTAGATATTCGTTATTGGTCATTGTTTCTTTGCCATCTCTCTTTTTCTCTTTATTAATAACAAACCTTGTTGATAGAGCTAAAGCTTGTTGAAGGGATCCCTTTTTTTATAATGAAGATGGCAGTGCGAGGGGGCAGGTGGGATGGTAGAAAATAAGGACCAGGCTATGAAGATAATCTGGGCCTAGGACATAATTCCCCAGAAGAACTAAATTACTGAGCCATACTCAATTACTGTGACTTTCCCAATAAAAGTATACTTTCAGCTGGGCATGGTGGTTCATGCCTGTAATCCCAGCACTTTGGGAGGCAGAGACAAGAGAATTGCTTGAGTTTAGGGGTTTGAGACCAGCCTGGGCAACTTGGTGAGACCTAGTCTGTACAATAAATCAAAAAAATTAGCCAGGCATGGTGGCACATGCCTGTGGTTCCAGCTACTTGGAAGACTGAGGCGGAAGGATCACCTGAGCCCAGCAGGTCAAGGTTGTGGTGACTCTAAGCATGCCATTGCACTCCAGCCTGGGCAACAGAGTGAGACTTTTACTCAAAACAAAACAAAACAACTCCATACTTTCATTATATATCTATCATCTATTTATCATTATCTGAATTATTTATCATCTGTCATTCACCCATTTCTTTTTGCTTTATTTATATAATTAAAAGTAATATATAAGCACTTATTGACTATTATTTTCAGAAAGGAGCTTTAAGATTAATTGATACAACATCTTTATTTTCTAGAAGGGGAATCCAAGGCCCAGAGGGATAATTGTCCTGCCTAAAACCTCATAGTTACATCCAAGAGTCTAAGGGCTCTGGACTTGGTGGGGGAACTCACATTTTCTATAGACTGAATGCAGAGCTAGAATACAGACGGCTCCAGGAGACCTTTCTGGGACATGTTAGCTGAGGAGGTTATCTATATTCTTATCAAATATGAAAGATTTGGGAGTGTCTCTCAGCTGATGCTCTTCTGTGCTCCTTATTGTACAATAAGGTTTCTCTCCTCTGTGTCTGCTCATTGGTATGTTTTGGCTTTCCTGGTGCAGTGGGGCACGGCTGGGGAGGCTTTATCTATAGTATGCTAATGATGTAGGTAATGGAGAGATTTGGACAAGTCCTGTAGTGAGGCTCGAGTCAGATAGGGGCTATGGTCTCTCTGCATGTGAGAGGCACAAGGGATGCTGAATGAAGTTTCAGATTCCAAGGAAATATGCTTAGTTGGTGAGAAACTTTTCTAACACATCAGGCTTTTCCCTAGTTCTTGTCCATTTCACAGAGACTTGAGAGGAGGAAGGGAGGTGGTGGAATGATTCTTCCTTTTAGGGCAATTGAAAAGGGTGAGGGAAGGAGAAATTTACATGTTTGCAATATTTTAAGAAACATCCTCATCATCATAATCATTATCATAACTAGTATCCGTTATGGGGGCAGATGTTCCAGGAATCTTTCTGGGTACTTTACATACATTATCTCATTTAATTCTCACAAAAATTCTGCAAGGTAGGTATTATTATCTCCATTTTACAGACGAGAAAACTGTGGCTTAGAAAGTTTAAACAGCTTACTCATGGTCACCCAGCCATGCTAGCTCTGCCCATAGTCCTTGCTAGATGATGAACTATGTAGTATATAATTAATTTGCTCACAACATGATAATTATCTTTATGTTTAGATATCCAAAACCCCTCCCAGCCTCCCAACACGTTTTGTATTTTGGACTTTTCTTTCTTTCTTTTTTTTTTTGAGTTGGAGTCTCACTCTGTCGCCCAGACTGGAGTGCAGTGGCTGCTCCCGGCCACGGCGGCCTCGACCTGCTGGGCTCCGGCGATCCTTCAACCTCAGCCTTCCGAGTAACCGGAATTACAGGCACGCGCTACCACGCCCGGCTAATTTTTTGATTTATTGTAGAGATGAGGTCTCGCCTGCCCAGGCGGGTCTCCAACCCACGGGCTCAAGTAATCCACTCACCTCAGCCTCCCAAAGGTGCGGGATTACATGCTGAGCCACCGAGCCCGGCTTGGACTTTTCTTTTTTAAGGACTTTATTTACCCATAGAAACGTGAGATCTCTATGTGAGTATAAAGAAATAATGGAATGGAGTTTTTTAGTATGACTTAAGGAGATCACTGCCATGTAGTTGGACATTATATTCGTATTGGGGAACATGTTTCAAATTTTACAAACACTGCTGTGGCCCTAATGATCATTTTCGGAAACTGTCAATATTTTCAACACTTTGGATTCTTCGTGTTCCCTTGCTGGCAATGGTGATACTGCACAGACCTTCTGAAGGGGTATTGCTTCACTCTTTCCACTGGACACCCAATCCTCTTCTTGAGTCTACTCCAAATATCTGTCTTGATCTTTAATTGTAGTTCTCCGTGGACTCTTCCTGTGCATTCGCTTTGTCAGCTCTGCATCTCTGTCTCCGTCTTCCTCACCATCTCACCATTACTCATTTCCCCTGGCATGATCCTGCTGTTCTCAGATCAGATTTTATTGCCAGTTAAAGGAGCCTCTTCATTGGTAGAACCTTCTGTTAAATTTCATCTTTCCTCTGAAATCACACTGTGATCCTCGACTTGCATACTTGGCTTTCTATTTTATTATCAACATTGAGTTTCTATTTGTAGAAAATATTTGCATAGTAAATTTGCCTAAATAGTATATAGATTTAATAAAAATAATATGTAATATACTATAAGGGACGCCCATACACTTGGTAAAAGCCCATTGGATATAAAGGGAGCTTAGGTGGTCTGCAAAGTCATTTAAGCCATAGTCAACTTCTGCTACATACATTAGTACCCTGATTAATAGGCGCAAGGACTCTTAAGCCAACAGACATGTCCTTAGACCTCAAAGTTAGAGGAACTGACATAGGATAAAAGATCTAAAGATCTATATTCAAAAACTTTTTCTGAAGCCCTCAGATAATAAGCTTAATAAGTCACCTTGAAAAACTTTACATATGCTTATCACAGCAAGCAAGAATCACAAAGCAGGGATAGCTAGCCCAATGTAGTATAAGAACAGTGAAATATTTATTATCTGGAGAGTTCGGTTTACATTATTAACCCACTTTTATTTCATTACACAAGAGCTTCTAAAATTCTTGGCCTTTCAATCTTTGAAAAGAGCTGTTTTGATCTTAGAACATCAACAAAAGAGATATGCTTTAACCTCTATCTTCAGTTTATTCTGCTCAATGAGACATTAGTGACCACCAAGGACAGTTATACACGTATCTAAGGGCTCACCAACAGCTTTGCTAATTTCCTTAATGAAGAATGGGTGTTATCCAACTTTATCTCAACTTTCCAATTTCTTACAGTCATAGCACTGGAGTGTAAACATCATGATATAAATTTGGGGAAACCCTCCAAACTGCCTTTGCTGCTGGCCAGCCAAGTGATTCCGAGTGCATTTTTAAGCCTCATAAATTATTTGCATCTCAGTTTCTCCACCTGGTGAGGAAGGGGTTTCAACTGAATCAAACCATACAACTCATAGTTGTTCTAATGTTCTTGAGTGTGTATTTATACAGTGTGCACACTTTGACAAAAATTACCTAAAGTACATGTGCTTTTATATACACACAAAAGAGAGTGCAGAGCTTTAAATAAATAAACTTGATAAGTCAAAATTAGATCATGACTCTTACTTTACATATATGATTCATTATGTGATTCCTTTACGTCAAGACTAGGCAATATGTGATCCTAGACAGATTTATGCACTTAATTTTAACCAGTTAATGGGGTAAATATTGCATATGCTTGTAATTGCTAAATCACAGCATGGCCTTAAAAAGTTTAGTGGCATTATGTAGAAGGAGACAGGAAGAGGCTCATACACCATTAATCTGTTTCTCTGCCTCATTTCAGTTTTATTCTTTCTCCTTTTGCTGTCAACTGGAATAAATACTTAAAATTATACTTTTTTTCTGATCATGAAGTAGCACATGCTTGTTGTGAAATATCTGGGAAAAAAATGGAAACACTGACAGAAAAAAAATTACTTGGATTCCAACAAAGACAATTGCTGCTAACATTTAACAAAGCAGAGACAATTGCTATTATTTCCTTCCAGCATTTTTGAAAGATGGAATCACACACTATATACATATTTTTTTCTTTTTTAAAAAAACTTAACATTACAGTGTAGGGATTTTTCTGTTATTAAAAACTCTCGGTAAACATAATTTTTAAGGCTATTTAACATTCTGTCATAAAGCTATAGCATAATTTACTTAACCACCTTCTTACTGTCAGCCATTTAATTACTTTCAATTTTTCACTATTATAAATGATGCTGCAGTGAACATTTTGGTGTATAAAGCTTTTCTGTCTGTATTTGACATTATTTCTTTAGGAAAGATTCCCAGAAATTGAATTACAGGGTCAAAGGTATGCACATTTTTAAGGCTGTTGATCCATAATGCCAAATGGATTTTCCAAAATGGTCCGTATCAATTTACATTCCCTACAGCAGTATGCAAGTGTGCCATATTTTACCATGTCCTTGTCTACTCCCATCTAAAAACTAAATAAAAAATCATCATAATTTGGTAGGTAAAAATTATACTCCATTGCTGTGTTAGTTTTTATTTCTGTAATTCTAAGTGATAATTTGTTTATTGTTTATAGTTCCTGTTTTATAAATTTTCTTCTTATATCTATAGCATATTTTAAATTTGTTATATTTATGAACATAATTCTGTGTCATAACTTTATAAATCTGATAAATGCAAGCCCCTTCTTTAAAAAAAAAAATATTAAAGTGGGGCATGGTGGCTCATGCCTGTAATCCCAGCACATTGGGAGGCCGAGGTGAGTGGATTGCCTGAGCCTGTGGGTTCGAGACCAGCCGGAGCAACTTGGCGAGACCTCATCCCTACAATACATCAAAAATTAGCCAGGCATGGTAGCGCATGCCTGTAGTTCCAGCTACTTGGAAGGCTGAGGTGGAAGGATTGCCGGAGCCCAGCAGGTCAACGCTGGTGTGGCGGTGAGTATGCCTCTGCACTCCAGCCTGGGCGACAATGAGATTCCAACTCAAAAAAAAAAAAAAAAAAATTAGAAAAATAGCTCGGTATGTTGGCATGAACCCTGTAATCCCAGCTACTTACAAGTCACTGGAGCCTAGAAGTTCAAGGTTACTGTGAGCTGTGATTGTGCCACTGCACTCCAGCCTGAGTGACAGAGGGAGACCCTATCTCTAAAAAAAGAAAAACAGTTATATTAAGTTGCCTTAGTTGTTGTTGCTGCATAATTTTTTTCTATACTTTATTAGTGCCTCAAAGTTATCGTTTAAAAGAGTAATATATGTGTTTTTAAGTAGATGGTTTTCAAATATCTGTGAAATACATTTAAAGGATTGAGTTTTATATGTAGCTTTTCAGGCGCGTATTTATTAAATTATGTGAGATATACCCATGCCTATCTTTTCATAGATTTTCATTTTGCTGATATAGTGGGGTCTTTAATCTTCTTAAGTTTTTGTAGATTGGCATTAGTTAATGATAATTAAACAAAGATTTTAATGAAGGGTTATCATTCAATATTTTGGTATCTTCCAAAATTCAAGTGAATTAGAGTTTAGAGCAAGACTTGAGATTCATTTCAGCAATATTGCATCTTCCAGGGGGGCTAAGTAGATAACCTCCACTCTCCCAAAGTCCTTAAGAGAACTGCACGACTTATGTGGGCCACAGTTGACCCTTGGAACATTTGTTGGAAGTTTAGGCCCCCACCATATTCTCATATAACACAAGGCTTTGGAGAGTGTTTTGTATTTCTTTTGGTATCTTCCTATCTTTTGTTTTATGGATTATTTTATTTGGAATCACAATTTTTATTTTTTTAAAAGATATGGGGTACAATTCAGTTAGGTATACAAATGGTCATTATGCAGGTATCCTTGTTGATGAGTTGTGCCCCCCCATCCCCTGGCAGTTTCCCTCAACTGTCAATCCCTCCCTGCCCCCAGCAGTTTCCTACTACTGCCAATCCCTTTCTTATAGTATTGTGATAATTGTTCAAGATCCGCTTATGATTGAGAACATATGGTACTCTGTTATTTGTTTCTGTGATAGATCACTGAGTGTGATACACTAAATCCATCCAAGTTGCTGTGAAGTCCATATGTTTGTCCTTCTTTATGGTTACATAATATTCCATTGTGTATATGTACCACATTTTTTAAGTCTAATCCAGTTTTGATGGGCATCACAGTTGGTTCCATGTTTTTGCAATAAACAAGCGTGTGCAGGTATCTTTTTTTTTTTTTTTTAAAGCAGGATTTATTGAGAGAACAGAAAAGCTTCCATAGTGGGAGAGGACCCGAAGGAGTTGCCAAGGTATTTTTTTTGTAGAATGATTTGAGTTCCTCCGGGTATATCCCCAATAGGGGGGTTGTTGGGTCATATGGAAGGTAAATTTCTAGTTCTTTCAGAAACCACCACACTGTTTTCCAAAGAGGTGGCTCTAGTTTGTATTCCCACCAGCAGTGTAGAAGCGTTCTTTTTTCAACGCATCCTTGCCAGTATCTGTTGTTGTTTGTTTTATTAATGATAACCATTCTTACTGGGGTTAGGTGGTATCTCAATGTGGCTTTAATTTGCATTTGTCTGATGATGAGTGAGACTGAGCACTTTATCATGTATCTGTTGGCTGCCTGTATGTCTTCTTTTGGGATCACAATTTTTCATGTTGCTCTTTTCATATGACATCAAAATTTAAGGACTTTTCTATGTTATTGAAAACTTTTTTTGGAAATATCATTTGTTAATGGTTTCTTCTACCCTCTCTCATCCACCATCTGTCTTCTGCATCATTCTTCATCAGCACAGGAAAAAACAGAAACACATGCTTCTTTAGTAGTTGACCATATGATTAGAAATCAATATGTGTTCAGCCTCTATGAATATTTTATTGATAACAGTGGTGGAATAGAGTGTGTTTGCTATTGTAAAATATGGCTGTTTAGATGTAATTCAAAAGCTGTTCAAAACAATTTAATCAAATTTATTTGTATAAAAGCACTCAAATATGGGCCAAGTGCTAGTCATTGATCAATGTTAAGCAAGTAAATTTGAATACTGAACAAAATCTAGAACTAATGGAATGATTCTCAAGGGATTCAGAGATGGTTTTGATTAGGTCATAACTCAGCTCTGACTTCAGGTTCTCATCCTGATGACTGGTACTCTGAGCTTTGAATCCACTGATTCCATAAAGGAGAATGTTTTTTCAGGGAGTCAGGTGAATCAGAGTTTAGAGTAAGCCATGGGATTCATTTCAGCAGTATTGCATTTTCCTGGTGGAGGAGGGGGGTAAGTAGATAACTTCCACTCTCCCAAAGTCCTCAAGAGAACTGTGTGAATTACGTGGGCCACAGCTGGTGCTCGGAACATTTGTTGGGAGCTTAGGCCCCCACCATATTCTCATATACCACAAGGCTTTGGAGAGTGTTCTGTATTTACAGGCAGAAGTGTCTTCATCAAAAATGGCTATCTCTACCTTGCCTCTACCACTTCTGCAAGGCTAAGAGAAATAAGTACACTCATGGTTGATGACTAGAAAGAATGAGAGTTTTTCACTTCTTTCTGGCCTGTGCATTGTGTCTGCTTACAGTACTTAGGAACCTTGGGTGCTCACTGGCTTCTTGGATCACTTAGAGAATCTCATTTATCCCATTCCCAACACAGTGAGGATAAATCTAGCCTGTGTAATATTTCATTTTGAGAAATTTAAATCTTTTTAAAAATAATGTTTGCTTAATAAAGGGCTAGGACTAGAAAACTGTGAGGACATTATATTTTATTTGAAATATAAGCATAAAATACAAATTAGAGCTGGGCTGTTGGGAGATGGAACTTCTGATTTCTTTCTTCCCCTCTGCCATTATAGCCTTGAATGAAAACCTTCTCTAAGAGTTGATTTAAGGATCTCACCTTGGTTCTTTGGGACAGTTGCGTTTTACCCTATAAAATGTCAATTTATTTCACTTCAGTAATTATTTATTCAGGAGTCACTAGGATGGTTTCTTTGAACATAGCCTTCATCCTTTATTAACTGTAAGATCTTGGGCAAGTATGGTCGTAATGAGGTCAAACAACATGCCCCGGGTTGAGTGCTGAGCCTGTTGCCTGGTATATAATAAGGGCTAAGTGAATATTAGCTATTGACATTATTTTTCAGATTGTGTGCTTCTAAAAGGCAAGACTAGTCTTACGCTTATATTTATGACATCTTAGAAGAGTGCCGTGTTCGCAGTAGGTAAAAAACTTGAGTTATATAGTTTCTTCAGTAGCTTATCTTGGGTCTGAGCACCTCTCGGACTACTTGTCGCTTTGGTAGTGGTGACGGTGATGATGATGGTGGTGGTGCAGGCACAACAAAAGGACCCATGTAATTCACTCTTCTGAGACTAAATAGAGAAATCAATCTTGCCTTTGCCAGTCTGACACCTTTTACCCGTGTCATTGTAAATTTTGCCTTGAAAAGCTTTGTAAACGGCATTTATTTTCTTTAGACATGTTGTGTGGCCACATCTGTACAGTTGGTAAGAACATTTAAATTTAGAATTACTGAGGAGACTTACCACGAGGTTAAGAATAAAATTCCAAATTAGCAGTAAAGTAGTGTGAACCTCATTGCATCAGTAACACACCTACCAAAAGGCACTACACAGTGTCTCAGACTGACCATTGTAGGTTTAAATGTCATTCAGTGGTGCCTGTAATTTTCTCAGGACTTTGAAGCTTAGTGAAGTTCTAAGCTGGTCAAGACCTTGAGGGGGGAGAGCGTTGATGCAGGGGAATGCAAGGAAGATGCTCTTCCTTCTTGAACAGGAATCACACAGTCCCATTAAAAGAAAAATGCCAGAGTCTTGGCAGAAAGCGCAGATTTGCATATTATTCACGTGCATTTGCATATTTTTGAGTTCAAGAGGCTCTATCTTCAAGTATGTAAAATAAACAGTGTAATCTGCTGCAATTGTGTTCCAATCCAGTATCCAGGGCATTGCTCAAATGAAATACATAACATATTTAAAAATCACATTCCAGAAGATGAAAGATGGCAATCAGCTGAGGGTGGCTGTGCATCAGTAATACTGATAGGGAGCAGAGATTGTCTGGCTTGGCTAGGGTATTAGATCGGAAATGCCACTACCTCAAGTGTCCTCACCTACAGAAGAAGCCTACTCAAATGGATCCTGGGCCCACAGAAGTTTGCAGCTTCAGAGTCATGATGCCCAGGATCCCTACCTCTCTCCCCAGGTGGAAAGTCTGCCTGGTGCTCTGAAATCTTAACTGGACTGGGCAGGAGTCACACTGTTTGCATTTCTGAGGCTCTTCCACGTTTGATCCTGGAGACCTAAATACCTAACGATGTAGGGGAAACATAATCTCATAATACTGATGAGCCTTCATAAAGCACCCCTTCTCCTCAATGAACATATACACTAACTAAAAGAATTTCGGCGCCAGTAATGACTCCACACCCGGCCAGGACCAAGAGATTTATTAAAGGGGGCTGTTACAGAGAGGATCTGTAACTGGAAAAAAGAAAAAAAGAGAGAGAGAGAGAGTTGCGGGGAGAGGGCTGTATTTATCAGCCTGACAGGGGCTGGAAGGGGCCGTGCTATGCTCCTATTGGAGGAGTTGCATGGGAGTAGGGTGGGGCCAACGCCATGTTATGGTCCTATTGGACGCATAACAAAGCTGGCTAAGGATTGGAGGTTTGCAGGTTTGAAATTCTCGCGTGGGAAGGTTTGAAATTCGCACGCGTGGGGAATTGTGCTCACAGAAGCTGGGACCTAGGGCCTTTGTTGTCTGGTGTGTTCTCACCGTGCCATTTTGGGAGCCGCCCCTCTGGTCGCTTTCTTCACCCTTCAGTAAGTAAAAATAGTGTTTGCTATGTAAATGCTACTTTATAACAAGTCCCCTGGCTTCCTCCTGTAACCAGATTGCTGCCCCTGAATCTCTCCTAAATAGAAACTCTAGGGCTGCCCCTGGGCATGTGGGGTAGTGGTGGTAGCAACTCTCCTGTCAGCAGCAGACTGTCAGATTTCCAGACCCAGTGTAGGCTCTGCAGTTTACAAATCTCCAACGTGGCTTCAGAAGCTATAGAACAGCCAGTAGGAGATTCAGAATACAGGAATCCTGGATGCGGTTTGCTTTTTAAAGGCTTCACAGTATGTTAAAAACAAAAGGAGAAGATAGATGGAGCAAGAGAAAATCACTGGAGAGGGCAGTGATGTTGGAAGGAGTGGCAAAACATCCAGGAAAAAAGGACACCCATTATTCATCTGTGCTGACGCAATGTCCTGAATGTTTGAAGTCCATAGACCATGAAGTGAGGCAAGCCCACTGTATAGCCAGGATCCACCCAGCAGGGACTGGAGGGAAGCCTGCCTTCTAGAGGGCATCAGGGTCCCAGATCCTCTCAGCACAGAGAGGACAGGATTAGAGTAGAAGACCATTTCAGTCCCTACTAATGGAATTGAATAGCCATCAGCTTATTTGCCTTGCTTTGCTTAATAGCCTGGGGAAGATCAGGTCTTCTGCACAACAAGGCTGCAGAATGACAGTGACTGAGGGGGAACATTGTTCCCCTAATTGTACATCTCCATACCTGTTACCACTGGATATTTTAGCTTCCTGGGTCAGATCTATTGGTGGGAAATGCACTGCTTTTGGTCATTTTAATGAAAGACAAGTGTATGCCAATTTTACCAGTGTAAAAATCCATCCTTGGTGACATTCCATAAGAGCTAGAAGGTTGAAAACACAACAATTTGGGGAAAAAATGGGTTTGGCATGGTCTTAGGAAACAGAAATACTTTCTGCTGTTCACATTCTGGTTTCACATGCCAGCCTCTCTCTTCGTTTTTAGGTAAGTCACTTAACCTCTTGCTCTTGGTTTATCCATTAGAACATGGGTGTTTAATACATGCATACCTTGTAGAGGTTTTGTGAAAATTAATTAGGTAAAGGTTATAAAGGAGTTGGAAGATGAACATTATTAAGTTGGGTAATTATACTCTGCTCACCTAAAATTCCCTTAACAGACTTAGATATAAAAGCATTTTTTTATGCCCTATCTCAAGCTTAATAGGTAGATGGCAAAATTGTTTTCTGTGCCTACATATGTAATGTGTGTCATGTGCCACTATCATGTGCCATCACAAAATGACATTTCAATTAAAAACAGACCACATATATGATGGTGGTCCCATACAATTATAATAGAGTTATAAAATTTTTATCACCTAGTGATGTCTTGATGATTAAGACCCTGTGTAGAACTAGGCTAATGTGTGCTTTTGTGTCTTAGTTTTTAGCAAAAAATTCTAAAAAAGCAAAGAAAAAAATAACTGAAAAAAGCTTATAGAATAAGAATATAAAGAAGGAAAATAACTTTGGCTATATTATAAAAAGTCAAAAAGCTCAGACATTTAAAAAGTTTATAGAGTAAAAAGTTGTAGTAAGCTAAGGTTAATTTAGTATTGAAGAAATAAAAAATTTAAATTAAATGTAGTGTAACCTAAGTATACAGTGTTTATAAAGTCTGTAGTAGTGTGCAGTTATGTCCTAGGTCTTCACATTCACTCCTCACTGACACATCCAGAGCATTTTCAGTCCTACAAACTTCATTCATGGTAAGTGCCCTAGACAGGTGTAATTTTAAAAATCTTTTATAGCATCTTTTTACTATACCTTTTTACATTTAGATATATTTGGATACACAAATACTTGCCATGTGCTACAATTGCCCACAGTATTCAGTACAATAGCATGGTGTATTTGTAGCATAGGAGCAATAGGCTATCCCATACAGTCTAGGTGTGTAGCAGGTTGTGCCATCTAGGTTTGTAGAAATACACTGTATGACGTTCAAGCAAAGTGACGAAATTGCCTAAGGATACATTTCTCAGGACATATCCCTGTCTGTAAACAATGCATGACCATATATTAATTTTGGGGTTGAACACACTGCTTATTTGTCCCTTTTAGCATGCATTCCATCTATTTCACTCATTTTCTTTTTCTCTCTCATTTCTCTGCCTTCTCGTTCCAATGTCAATCAAACTATTTTATTGTTTGCTCAATTGATTTGAAATTGAGTAAAAGGAGCCAACGGCCTATAGAAGCAGTTGAAAATGAACTGTGCACTACGTCAGTCCTGGGGCTAAGCCCACCGCCACTGTGACAGAGCCATGGCCACCATACATTTGAGGACATGACACAGGTTTCTTCACATTTCGGAGGGAAGATGCTATATAAATGTAATCGTTGGCAGCCAGTTATGCTTTGGAAGTAAATACCTAAGAGCTACTGGCCCTTAGGAGTATTTATTGGCCCTCTCTTCCTCTCAAGATAGTGCCAAAGAAATCAAATATATGAGATCCAGAAACCTGCAGTCTCCATTATTCACTTTCCATAATTATGACTTGTCCTGGATGAGTGGGTAAGTGTAAGTAAGACTGAGATAAATCCCCAAAGTGTTCTGAAAGCAGGTCACTTTGGCTAAGAACTGATTCATTCTTTTAGGAGTTTGCATTTCTTTTTATTAATTATTTTTCTATTTCCGTTCACACTGTCTTTTTGCAGATATTTTTATGAGTCCTGTTGAATTTTGTGTCTTGTCCTCTCATCCCTTCATATGAGTTTTTTAGGATTTATTTTAGTTGCCAGGATAGAGATAACATTTTTTTTCCCTCTGACGATTTTCTGTACTTAATTATGAAGGCATTAAAAAACACAAGTGGTAGATTTTTAGAATAAAAATTCATTGGGATTCATGCACATTGATAATGTGTGTACTTGTCTGTGTAAATACTAATAGATTAAGAAAAATTTTTCTAAAAGTCACTGATATTTTCTAGATTTTTGTGGGTTTTTTAAATTTGTTTTTTTTTTGTTGTTTCTTTGGTATTGAAAATTTTTTTTCTGAAAAAAAAAGAAAGCTTTTTATAACGCATTTTAGCTTATTTTTGTAACTATTTTCCAGTTTAAAATATCTGTTTTCCTATTCTGGTATTTGAGAAACTACATGGAGGAGTGATTAAGAGCTTGAATACTAGAGATAACTGCCTGCATTTGTATCCCAGCTCCTCCATTTATTAGCCATGCAACCTTGGGATACTTAACTTTTCTGTACTTCACTGTACTAGTCTGTTAAATGGGGTTAATCGTGGCATCTAACCCATAGAGTTGTGTGAAAATTAAGCCAATTACTGTATATGGAGCACTTGGAGCATGCACAGCACATAATGAGTACTGTATAAATGTTTATGGGTAAGCATTTATTCTGTGAACATCTATTAAGGAACTACCATACTCTAAACATGTGGTTAAGAAACACTGAAGCCCCTGGAGCTGGCTGGGTTGGAAGTTTATTACAGAGTAAGGAGTATGGCCCTCAAGAAGGACCTGGGTGGAGATAGTGGGTAGTATTGGACAGCTGGCAGGAACCAGTCAGCTGCTGTCCTTGTCTCCTTTCTCCACTGGCTATGAGAACTCTCTATGCCTTGTCTCTGTTTCTAAGACTGTGCCCCTCTCTGTTTCTGTCTGCCACCTGGTCCTGCCTGCTTGCTTATCAACACTCCTTTGCTTAAAAACTGTCATCCCAAATGATAGCTGCAACCTGGCAGTCTATTCAGCCTTGGAAGTTCATTGCCACAGCTAACTTATTTAACTTCTGCACATTCACATTTTAGTTTTCCTAGTTGACTGAGCTTGGTCAAACACCCAGCCCTAATCCAAAGCCAGAGCGAGTGGGATGATGTGGAGCTGTGGGAACAGATGATCTTTAGGGTTCTGCTGAGGCAGCCTCTTTATGAACTGTAGGAACCATGGCTTTTCTTTTTTTTAAATGTATTTGTATTTTAAAATTGTGGGGTACAGTTAAGGGTTAGGTATACAAATATGCATTGTGCAGGTACCCTTTTGATGAGGTATGCTCCCCCGTCCCCAGACAGATATCGACTACCGTTAATCCCACCTCCCTTCCCCTCCCTGCCCCCCCATAGTTTCCTGCCACTGTCAGTCCTTTTCTTATAGTATTATGATAGTTGTTCAAGGACCACTTATGAGTGAGAACATGTGATACTCAGATCTTTGTTTCTGTGAGAGATCACTCAGTATTATAAATTCCAGTTCCATCCAGGTTGCTGCGAAATTCATGATTTTGTTCTTTTTCGTGGCTGCGTAATATTCCATTGTGTATATGTACCACATTTTTTTAATCCAGACCTCTTTTGATGGATAGCATGGTTGGTTCCAGGTCCTTGCTATTGTGAACAATGCTGTGATAAACATATGTGTGCAGGTATGGAACCATGGCTTTTCAAAAAGTTTCAATTAAGACATACATTAAGAAATGCATTTACCATCAAACCATCACATATGCCTGTTAACATAAAACTGAAAACAACCTTTACCCTTCCAGTATGACATGAACTGATCTATTCTATTCCATTCCGTTAAAAAAACAATGCTAGTTGTGGCCTTGGTTTGAAAAACACTGCTCTGAGACTTGTGTGTACTGGTAGATAAAACTGGGAAACAATTGAATTTTCTGTACTCTTCTAATCGGGGCTTCTCTATTTTTAATCCATAACAGTATAACCTGGGGCACTTGTGAAAAATTCAGATTGTCAAATTTCGCCTTCAGAGATTCTGCATCACCTGGTGGTCTGGGCCAGGCCTGAATGGTGGCCTATTTTGCAAAGTGTTCAGGTGTTTCTGATGCTGGTTATCTAGAGATCTTATTTTGAGGAACACTGTATTCGATATGTGTTCTCTATTAAGCTATATACCTCTCCTTCCTTCTTTTCCCTTCCTGCATGAATACTCTGTCTTATGAACGAGTTGTATTCCAAAAGTCAGTTTCTGAGACTCTTTATTAAAATGTCAGAAAAACACTTATTTTAGGCAGGTTGGCAGATCCCTAAACCAACACACAGAATTGGTTAGTTAAGCTTTCCTGTAGATCTTGGTACTAGTTAGGCGTCTCAGATTCCATTGCTAGCAGCAGCACTGGGTTGAATAAAGTGGGTCAGGACATGGATTGTGAGGTTAGGAAGCGAGGCCTACCACCGGGGAGAACATTCATATCAAGGGTGCAGTGGATATGAAGGAAGAAAGAGCAAAAATTTTCACATTAATGAGGAGAAAAGCTTAGTTTTAGGGGGTTTTTAACCACACCCAGCTAGACAGGAAGATCTCTTAGGAATACATACTTGTGCTCTCAATTTAGAAGTAGTTTTCTTTCATGTACCATTTTCATCTAGTTGACAGTTGAGTCCGTGTTTTGGCCCTGACTGCTCTTTTTCTGTGGTTTGATATTTATTTTTCATTGTCTACAGGATTTCCTACAATTTTATGTGTGCTGCCACCGAAATTGATATCAAACACATAGAACTTACTTCCTAAATTGTTTCCTGTCACTGACTTCCCCTTCTCCAAATTTTGGTGTAGGAAACAATATTGATACAATTTTAGTCTCCTACTTTCTTCACATCTTACTGTGTTTTACTCCTCATCAATTTCATGTCTTTTTTCTCCTCTGTAGCAATTTTTTAAATGATCTGATACTCTTCTACATGAATAGCTATAACCTCCTTTGGGGGGCTTTTTAGTTTCTGTGATTCTTCAGTCAATTTCACAAATGCTAACCAAAATAACCACTACTCATGCTAATTTAAATGTACCACTCCCTTCTTAAATCTGTACTTTCTGAGCAACCAAGTTCATAGAAGGAATTTTGAAGCAGAGTGGAATAATATTTTATGTAAAGGAAACAGACTACACACACATGCACACACACACACACACACAATTTAAAAAATTTCATCCAACTAGAAATAGAAAGGAACTTCCTCAACCTAAGGTATAAAAATCCAACAGGTAGTATCCTATTTAATGCTGAAAGACTGAATACTCTACCCCTATGATAAGGAAGAAGATGGGTATGTTTTCTGTTACTAGCTCTATAAAAAAATTTTATTGGAGGTCCTAGCCAGTGATATTACGCTAGAAAAAGAAGTAAAAGGTAAAAAAAATACACTGTCTATATTCACAAGCAACATGATTATCTATGTAGAAAGTACCAAATAATATACCTCCCTACAAAAAACTAAACCCTACTAAAAGGAATAATAGTTTTGTAAGGTCACAGCATATGAGGTTAATACAAAATTAATTGTGTTTATGTTTACTATGAAGAAACAATTAGAAATTGAAATTTAAGAAATAAATTTGTAATAATACAAAATGATATGCTTAGGAATAAATTTTATACATCATCTCAATATTGTTAAAATATTCATGTTTTTCAAATTTTTGTACAGATTCAACACAAACTATCAAAATCCCAGTAGGATTTTTTTTGTAGAAATTGACAACTGATTCTAAAATTTATGTGGAAAAGCAAATAAACGAAAATAATTCTGGAATAAAAAAAAGTTGCAGGACATACGCTGACTAATTAGAGGTCTATAAAACAATAGTTATCAAGACAGTGTGATCATGGCATAAAAGAGCCCACAAGTAGACCCACATACATATGACCAATTTTTGATAAGGATACTAAGGTAGCAGAGGAAGGATAATCTTTTCAACAAATGATGCTGAAAGAATTGTACATTCGTATGCAAAATACACACACGAACCTTAACTCACACCTTGTGCCATATTAAAAAATTAACTTATTAACTAAAGTATATCACAGAGCTATAACTATAAAACTCTGAAACAAAAAAAAACTTTTAGAAGGAAACAAGAGAAGATCTTTATAAACTACATTTAGGCAAAGATTTTCTAGATACACAAAAAGCATGAACTATATAAAAAAATAGTTGATAGGTTAGATTTTATAAAAATATTTTTTTGGCCGGGCTCAGTGGCTCAGCCTGTAATCCCAGCACCTTGAGAGGCCGAGGTGAGTGGATTGCCTGAGCCTGCGGGTTTGAGACCAGCCCGGGCAACTTGGCGAGACCCCGTTTCTACAATAAATAAAAAATTAGCTGGGCATGGTAGCATGCGCCTGTAATTCTGGTTACTTGGAAGCTGGGAGTCCAACAGGTCAATGCTGTGGTGGCTGTGAGTGTGCCACTGCACTCCAACCTGGGCGACAGAGTAAGACTCCAACTCAAATATATGTGTGTGTGTGTGTGTGTGTGTGTGTGTGTAGATATACACAAATGTTCCCCCCAAAGGCACTGTTACGAAAATGATAAGATAAACAATGGGAGAAAATATTTATAAAATACATACAAAATACATAAAGGACTAATGTCTAGAATAGATGAAGACCCTCAGATCAATAAGATAGACAACCCAATTAAAAAGTGAACATGGATAGACATTTAACTAGAGATAGGATGGTAAATAAGCACATGAAAATATCTTCAGCATCATTAACGTCAGAAAACTCAAAACCATCAAAACCTTACTGAGATACCACTAAACACCCAGAAAAATGTGTATTTTTTTAAGGAAGAAAGGAAGGCATGTAAGAAGGAAAGAAGAAAAGAAAACTTATCCAACCTTGGAAAGAATAGATTGGTAAGAGTGTTGATAAGAATGTGGAAAAACTGCTGGCAGGCATGCAAAATTGTATAGCCACTTTGGAAAAGTTTGACAAATTCATATACATTTAAAAATACCCTAGCCAATAACCTATGAATTCCACTGCCAGATAACTACTTAAGAAAAATGAAAATATCTATCCACACTAAGAATCATATGCCAATGTTATAGTAACTTTATTCATATCATCAAAAGTGGAAAACCCTAAATGTCCATTAAAGTAATTGGTAAACATATGTGATAGATCCACACAAAGAAGTATTACTCGGCAATAAAAAGGAGGAAGTTCTGATAAATACAACAATATTGAGGTATATCAAACACTGTTATGTCAGATGAAGAAAATGAGACACAAAAGACTGTATATGGTATTATTTCATTTACAGAATGTTCTAGAAAAAGCAAATTATAGGGACAGAAATCAGATTAATGATTATCAGGCAAAAGGTTAAGGGATTGATTATAAAAAAGCACAGGGACTTTTTGTGTGATGGAAATACTCTATATCTTGATTATGGTGGTGGTTATATACTGTATACATTTGTCAAAATGTATAGAATTGTAAACCCAAAAGTGTGAATTTTAATGTATGCAAATTGCACCTCAGTAAACTGGACTTAAAAAAAAGAGAGTTTTGTTATTAATTAAAATTTGAAACCTCCACATTTGCATAGGACCTTTTAACTGATAAACTGCATACTTTCATACTTATTTTCTCATGTAAGTCTCACATCCTGTGAAATGACATGACTGCTTCCATTTTGGAGATGAACCACTTCTCTGAGGTTCAGTGAGGCTAAGAGATGTACTTAAGGTCACATAGTAAATCTTTTTCAAATCCAGAAGTTTTCCACTATGTCTCATGCCTCTCCAAAATATAGATCATATTTGTCAATTTTTTAAAAAAGTTTTTATTTTTTGTTATGTTGTACTTGGCTTCTCTTTCATCTCCTTGATTGGCTGGGAATTCCTGCTTGGGTGCCTTACATTGATTCTTTGATTCTCTGGTCCAGACCTATTCCAGAGAGTTTCCTGGTACTCCACTCAGTCCTCTTCCAGAGCCCTTCCATTTTCTCCAAAGCATAGATCTCCTGGAGAAACTTTCTTAATAAACCCAGAATCACCTACTCCTTAAGAGCTTGCCAGGACAGACAATGTGTTCTTCCTCTTGACAAATGAGACACAGTATGTGTCTTATGTCACTAGTTACTCTCTATGTTATCTCTTCATCTGTCATTGGAAATTTGTGTAAGAAACAGCCATATTGACTCTGGAATGAGAAGACAGATGCCAGCTGGGAGAATTAGCATAGGAATGGACAAATACACAGAATGATAGAAGAATGAGTGAATTATCAAAGCATGAATGGTCAATTCGATGCAAAGGTTAAGGCTTAGCAGCTTCTTTCAATAAACTCTGTGGAGCTCGGAGTGAATCAGGTATGTTCTTGTCAAGCTACATCACTACATCTCTACGGAGATTCTTAAGGGAAGAGGAGAATAGGAGAGATGTCAGATAATAAAGAAAGAAAAATGTATATCGCGGGAGAGGGGTAGAAAATGATTCTGATGGAGGTATTTTGATGTGTAATGAGAGAAGAAACCAGAGGAAATACAGTTGTTGGAAAACATTAGGCTGTTATATCAGGTGTTGAAGAATGTGGTGCTAGAGAAAGTAGCAGGGTTTGCCTTAGACCTGAATATAAATTAGACAAAGGAAAATGACAAGGGCACATGAAGAGCTTGTGAAAACATTTCAGATGTGTTAACCTTGAAGTGAGGCCAGGAAACTAGACAGATGGATAAAAGTGTCAAACCAGGCCTTTCTTGGAGGTTAATGAAGAGTAAGGCTTGAGTCACTAGCTCAGTTGGGGGCAGTGGAGGAAGGATCATGGCTACACTCTGAGTAGAAATGAACCCCCCAGAGAGACAAGATGAAGAACCAAAAAGAGTGGCGACGAGAAGGTAAGAGTAGAAGAGGAGGTGCCGCAAAAGACCTCCAGGTGCAAGTGGAGTAAGGACATGCACACGGGGTAAGCAATGAGCGAGATGGCATAATGGAGAAGAAACAGATGATATCTTGTCATGCATGACAGAAGATATCTTGTCATGATATCTTGTCATGTCAGAGAAAATTAGAACGGCAGGAAAAAAGAGGCAATTGGAGTTGTTCATGAACATCCTGTCAGTGACTTGTGTCAAGGTGTTTTTGATAAAATGAAATGGATGAAAGTGTGAAGACACTCACAAAGAATGCTAGAAGAGGACATTTTAAGATATAGAAAAGACAGATTGCAAAGTGAGGAATAGAACGAAGAGGCAGGAGGAGAGAGGTAAAATGAATGGAAGCCTTATATCCCTTCATCAACCAAAATGAGACGAGATAGAATTTGAGAACGGAGACAAGGCTGCCTCGAGATGAAGGGTCTCAGAGATGATAAGGAACAACATTTGTAGGAGCAAGTGAAAGCAACCAGGAAGGCAAGCACCAGAGGGGCAGACTTAGGAGAGAGACATTTCAGCCAATAGCCTGGGGTTAGTGTACTTAGGATTGCGTTACCACAGGGATATGTTCATATTGAGAAGAAAACTGTTTTCAGTGAATGTTATTTTGTAAGTGCTTTGTTTTCTTAATCATTATAAAACTGGGTTCTTAACTTTTCAACAGAGACGACATATTTGCTAATATTGGGAGGCAGAGGAGGAATTTCTATGTAGTAATAAACCAGCCCAGTTTATTTCTCAAACAGCTCTTAAAGGCAGCTGCAGTTTTATTCACCTCAAAGATGATAGTAAACTGGATTTAGTGATTGGAGATCTCCTTCCCCTGACATTCTTCTATCATTTCTTGTCGCGTCTCCAGCACTAAGTCTAAGCACCTTAGCTAAGCACCTTATTCTTCTGCATGTCTTTTTGGCTTTATCTCTTGACTACTCCTTCCCTGAGCTCTTGCTCCTGGCAGGCTGCACTGTTCCCCATCCCTGATGTCCTGTGTGCTGCCTCGCCTTTGTGCCTTTGCTCCTTCCCTTAGATACCTTTGGTACTCTTTAGCCCAACTCAAATGCTGCTTCCTGATAATGTCCCCTGAGCATCCAGGGCAGTCTCCCTGCACTTGTCTTTCTATTCCCGTAGTCTTTTCTCTTATTCTGACATTCCTGTGTTGGAGAGTGTATGTGTGGTCTCCTGCGTGGAGGGTGTGTATGGGGGGGGTGTCTGGTCCTTGTGGACAAGGGCTGAGTCCTGACTCCCTCGCACACTTCATAGTGACTCACAAGTTGGGCACACAGCAAGAACTTGTTGATTCATTGAACTTTTGAGGACAAAAGGATAGGAGCTGACATGTAAAGTTGTAAGTCTAGTTTTCAGCTTTCAAAGTTGAAGAGAAAGTTGCAGACACCCTGATTGTGCTCCCTGTACCCGATTTTGGAGATTTTTGCCCATGAACTCTGGGTCTGGCATGTCAGGGAGGAACTTCATTTGTCCTCAGTGGGGCATGCACAAGGAGGCACAGGCCGTGCCAGCTTGTCCCCCTTGTCATCTCTATGGTGACGGTAGACATGGTAGTTCAGGCCTGATGTACACACTGTTCTAACGGTGTCAAAATGCTGTACTCAGAGACAGCAGCTCCTTGCTTTTTAAAAACAATATAAGTCTGGGGATGGGGAAACACCTCTTATCAACAGGGTGCCTGGATGAAATGTAATTGTACACCTAACCCTTAACTGTACCCCACAAAACCATAATAAAAAATATTGATAAAAAATAAAAACAATATAAAATGTGAAGGGTAACTAAATTGCAACTATATTATTACTATTACAGAAAAAGATTCACAAACACTTCTCATTTTTTTCACTAATCCAAATTTCCTTTTTACATAGTAAAAATCACAAAGTTAACTGTCATATAGTTCCTTGAAATATCACCTTTTTATTTTCTTGTGTTGCTCTACAGTCATGCACCCAATAATGATATTTGCACAATGATGGACCGCGTATATAACAGTGGTCCCATGAGATTATAATAGTGTATTGTTATTGTACCTCTTCTGTGTTCAGATGCACAAATGCTTGCCATTGTATTACAATTGCCTGCAGTATTTGGTATAGTAACATGCTGTAGAGGTTTGTAGCCTAGGAGCAATAGGCTATACCATCTAGCCCAGGTTTGCATATGTACACTCTATGATGTTCACCCAATGATGGAATTTCCCAACGATGTATTTCTCAGGATGTATTCCCATCGTTAGGCCATGCATGACTATTTCTTTCTTTATACTTAGGCTTCTAATTTGTATAGTCAGTAAAAATGGGTTCTCAAATTCAATGTTTCTCATGAAGCAAATTCCAACCAAATCAAAGAGAAGAATAATAAGTTAGGGCTTTGTTCACCAGTTTGTTTCTTCAGTAATGTGAAGTCCCACTTAATGACCACATCCTCCTTGGTGAAAATGCTCTGCCTTTCTCTAAATTTTATTTTATAATAGTTCTTGTAATTGCTTGGTGTATTTTTCTGACTCTCAATGCGTTTGCATTTCTCATTCTCAAAATGTGGGTGCCCAAAGGTTGTTCTCTTGAAATATTCTACAGATGTTTATCCATTCTCTGTAGAGGGCCAGGCACCTGGACACCATTGCTGTTTATAGTGTTGCTAATTGGGGCCTGAGGAAAAGCAGGGAGCAGTGTCAGGAGAGGCCTTACCCTATTGAATGGTGGAGGTGGTGGTGGAATTCAGGTCTTGCTCTTGCCGCTTTGAACTGAAGAGAGGCTCACAGGTATTTTTGTGCAACTCAGGAGGAATCTGTATCACTTGTAGTCAGAGCAGGAAGCAGATGGCCTACCCATTGTGCTTAATTTGAAGAGAGTTCAATGAAATGACTCTTTATCAAGGTGTGGAAAATATGCAGAAACTACAAGAAGTGGCCCAGCATCCTGGAGCTGGTAGCAACCACCACCTGTGGAAGTAGAAACAATGTCTGAATCTGGAGAGGCGCTATGTGGAGAGAGCTGTGGGAGCAGTCACTTAGGGGAAACTGTGACCCTTAGTCAAGCGATACATCCAGCCCACGGTGAACCCCAGCAAGGGAAGCGGGGGTGGGGAGAAGGTGAATGGACTGGCCTTAGTCTCCTGGTTTCCACTCATCTCCTGCTTGTGCCAGCTATTGGTCAAACCCAACCAGAAGCTGGAGGACTAGGAAACTCATTGATACAGTCTAAATACATCGGCCTCCCAGGGCTCAGAGCAGAGAGTAGAATAGAGAGCAGACCTTGGGTAGAGTGGAAGACTGGAATTCACAGAACTTTAAAGCTGGAAGAGACTACAAGAACCAGTTCGTTTCTCTTATTTCATAGATAAGGAAATAGAGCCACAGCTTATTTTTTTATATTATTTTATTTTATTATAAAGATGTGGGATACAAGTCAGGATTAGGTACATAAGTAGGCTATATGCAGGTGAAGTTTGGGCCCCCCACTGGTCCTCGCTTCCCATGGTTTAGGATCAGGTACCCTTAGTGATGTTACATGCCACTGCCTCCCTTCCGCTGGCAGTGTTCCACTACTGCCAATCCCTTTCTTGTAGTATGAGCCACAGCTTATTTGTGGCAGAATTGTAACAGGGCCTAAAATTTCCTGATCCTCAGTTCTGTGTTCTTCTACCCCACTATTCTGCTCATGTAGTAATTGAGAGGAAGTGAGGAGAGGAGGAAGGATAAGTGCAAATTAGAAACTTAAGATTCAATTTACAATTAATGCGCTTGGTAGATGTTCAATTTCACATGAGATGTTAGAGGAACTTAAGCAAGTTTAGAATTTAGTTATGCTTACTTGTTGGTTAACAAATATGGGTACTAGTGGGAATAATAAAGACCTCATTTTATATTAGGGAATGTATGATTGAACCAATAGTTGACATGATAATCAGTCAACTGAAATAGCAGCTTCTATTCTCTATGGAATCCAGCCTAGCTATGGGGCTCCCTTGGAGGTCTGGTCTCAGAGACTGGTTTTAAACCTATGCTCTGAGGTGAAGGCTGAGCCATGTTTGGGTGTCATGTTTCATCAGCAGAAACATCTAAGAACTTAGAGACCAAATACGTACGTCATTCATATAGGCTTTCATTTACACATACATTTACACACACAAATAAGCACCCAAACACATAGGCAATTGCCATTTAACAGTGTTGACCTAGGAATGATCCTGATGTAATATCGAGACGTTGGAGGTGGTGTTGGTGTTTATAGTGTTGCCCTTTATGTTATAATAACTCTGAGGAAATGAAGAACCAAGAACTAATGTCTTCATTTATGATCAGTGAAGTTGGAAAGTGGGGACTCATGACTGGTCTAGTTCATTAATTAGTGCCATTAGCAAACGTTTATCGTGCACCTACCATATGCTAGACTCTTTGCTAAGCAATGGAGATAGATAAGGGAAACATAGTTTCTGTCTCACTTCATCAGGGTTTGCAGGAAAAACCATTTGACTAGCAAAAGTGGTGAGAGTGGTTCCCACCTATCCTGTACTCTCATCTTCCTTTCCCATGCTATTAGTGATTAGAGATACAGATTCCAGATATAATCGATGACTATTTCAATGTAATTGAAGCTGTCATATTACTTTGTGTAAAATTTGGTGGCCGTTAGGTGTCTGTCAGGGGTAGGGGTGAGGATAGGTACTGGCTGACCATAGTACTAAAATTTATTTTAAATACCATAGTACTAAAATTTATTTTAAATATTGCTTACATTAGATATCAGGTTGTCACTTATAGACTTTTAAAAACAACCTACTTCTAAGGTCGGTAGAAATTGTCTAAAGCTGGGAGGAAGGTGGGAGGAAGCGAGCTCTTTTGACTCCTTTCTAAGTAATTGGAGTCAAAAGAAGCTCCTTATCTGCCTCTGAACAGAATATTATTCACATTCAACAAATAAATATCAGGTGCCTGCGTTTTGCTAGATGCTTTCAAGTAAATTGTTTAGTATTCACAACAACTCTGTGAGGTGAGGATAATAATCCCATCTTATGAAGAAGAAAATGAAGTCCAGGTAACTTAAGTTATTCTCTCCCTTTGCCCTAAGAGAAGCGTCCAAACCAAGTTTCAATTCCAGCTCTTTTGACTTCAGGTCTTTTCTTTCTTTATGGTATCATAAGGCCCTACTAAGTAATATTTTATTCTGTGTAATTCAATCTATCATTTTCAGGACTGATCGCTTAGTCCTTAGCTTGTTACAATCCTGGTCTCCCAGGTGGTGCTCAGCATGCTGTATTACAGTTCCTGTCATGATACTGCACATTCCATTTTTTTTTTTTTTTTTTACTATCTTGGCCGTTAATCTAAAGACTCCTTGTAGATTGGATCCCATTCAGTGTTGCATCCCGTCTCTTAGCACATTCCCTGACACGTGGAAAATGTTCAGTAAACATTTGTCATATGAATCAGTCTTCACAGTGATCCTTTGAAAGCAGTTATTATCTCACATTTTACAGATGAGGGAGAGCTGAGGGTCAGAGAGGTAGAGAAATGTATCCAAGATTGCACAGCAAGTTAACAGAACGTGTTGAACAAGAGTCCATGAACCCAAAAGCTTTGCTTTTTCTATTGTAACACAACATTACTCTGGCTGTTTGGACCTGGAGTTTGCAGAAAAGACTTTGTTGGAGGTTGTGGTGGCTTGGAATATACTTAGGCTGTAGAGCAAACCATTGTGTCAAGGGGGTGCATTTGGAAGTAATCTTCTTCAGCATCTAGCACAGGCTGGTTATCTGCAGCTCAGAACACCACCGTTTTCTGGGTAGATGCCTGCAGGTTTGGTGGTCCATCTCCTGTTTCCTGCTCTCTGTAATCCTTTCAGTATCTCCCTTTGACCTCCTTCCCAGTTGAGATTTTTCTGCTTCCCTGCTCTTGTGCTTTCCCTGTTATCATTCCATCTATTTCCACTGCCCATCTCCCCTCTTAATAGTCAGTGACAAGCCAATAATTTTTATTAACACTAGAAAATGTTATTTTGCTGTTAAACCAATACACACAATTGCCCTAATCTGCTGCCAAATGGTAATAATCAGACTCAGGTTTCAAAAGGTTTGAATTTCAGCAGGGCTGCCCACACTGTCCTTGACGGCATATAAATTAATTATAATTAAGAACCGTGTGCAGATGTTAGAAGAGAAACTTCGAACAATTTTGATATCTGTTCTTGCAGATTATTAAGGAAAAAAGAAAAACCTATTGCTGTTCAGATAATCATCTATGTTAGTATTACAAATTTCTGTTAAAATGCACACATGTAAAGTGATTTATAATCTTTTATTAGTTATCTATATAAACCTTGTGTCAAGCATTTGGTGACAGTATAAGTGTCTGCTTTGTGCATACAGGAAGGAACTGTTCAGATGGAAAACCTGAGTTTAGACACCAGAAGTGTTGTAGAACAAGAAAGGAGCTTAGGTGGCAGGTCTGGTTGGGCCTAATAAGAACAAGAGGGCTCTTATTCATAGGTGTCATAGGAAAGACTTGACAGAAATATCACTGCCAGTGAATCTAGTACTATTGCCTTTGCCCTTGGCAATGATGGGGCTGTTTTCTCTTAGAGATTCTATGGAAGTTGGTGTTCTCTGGAAGGGCATCCTCTTTTGCATTATGTAGGAGGACTCACTAGTATTTCTGTTGGGTCAAGGGTTTGGGTGACTTTTGCCTGTGTCCTTCCCTTATCTCCCATCTGTCCTGCTCTTGTTTGGTCACTTTCCCAGATGCGACTTTTAACTAAGGCTTTGCTTTTCTATTTATGTTACTTGTTGTGGCTGTGATATATTGAAGTGCATTTGGGTTTGGTTTTCCACAGGACTGTATTTAGGTAAGTAAATACTCCAACCCAAGGACTCAGGAGCCCTGTTTATTGCCATATAGGCTCACTAAGTTAGAAATGTTTGTAGCATGTTCAGTTAGCCATTTCTTTCTTTGCTAGTTTCATAGGGGCACAGTATCAGCACCTGCCCACAAGCCCCAGACCATCAAAATTTCTTACCCTGTTACTTTCCAAAGAAAAAGCAGGGAGGGAGCTCAAAAGCTATAAAGGATTAATGGACTATAGTAATAACATGAGAAGGAGAAGAAAAATAGAATGCAGAAGTATTATGTACTAAGTCAACTGAAATCACAGGTTCGTGCACTTTATATGTAATTTCTACAGATTTTGATGATGTTCAGTGGTTTAGTAGACCTTAGTGCATTTAGAGATTTGAAATTGGGTTTCCAAATGCCCTGAATATATAGATGCCATTGTATTTCATTTGATAGAAAGAGACATTGGTCTTGAATTTCATAATAATATTAGAAAGTGAATGTTTGTGACATCTGTGACATATCTCCTGCTTCAGATGGTTGGTGAATTCGTTTATTGTGTAAGTTAAGCATTCTGACTCAAGAGTATCTCTTTGGTTCAACATTTGCCTGGTTCCCTATGAATTTGAATTTAGAAACTATAACTTAAAATCCCAAATTGACTTGGGATTAACATATTTTAAAACTATGTTAATTAGAAAATTATTTTCTATCTGTTCTACAGAGTCGAGTTCATCATACTTCTCTAGTTCATGGCACAATTTCATTATTGATTCAGATAAGGACATTGTGTTTAGCTAGTTATTTATGGACCTTTATTCTTTCATATACATTTTAGAATGTTTATGATATTTATTTTAAAATTGTACTGTTATTCTGATAAGAATTACCTTGAAATTATAGATTCAGTAGAAATATAATTCCTTAAAATATTATATTATCACATTCGTGAACATGGCATATGGTTACATTGCTTGGGTCTTCTTTCAAATCCTTTAATGGAAATTTCAACTTTTTTCTGCAGAGTTCTTATTAAGACTTTTGTTAATTCCTAATCAGTTTAGAGTTGCTTTTTGCTATTATGACTATTATATTTTCTAGTTGGTTAGAAGAAAAATATTGCTGTTTTCTAAGAGGATCATTTATCTAGCAACTTTGCTGTACTTATATTAATTTGAATAGTTTTTAAATTCTGTTGGGTTTTCCATATAAGTGACCATATTGTGTTTATATAATTCCAGCTTTTTCTCTTCTCCTCTATCCCTAAAACTTTTGTTATTTTAAACTTAGTGTGTTTATCAGAATTTCCAGGATCACTGATAGCATTCACCTTTCCTTTTTTTCATTGTTAAAGGGAATGGGATTAAAAAATTTTGGCATGTTCCCTTACCAGGCAAAGGCTGATGATTTTCTTTATTTCCTGTTATCAAAGAGTTACTTTTTGATGGTTTGTTTAATCATAATTTATCTATCACATGTAGATGTTTCCCTTAGTCAAATGTGCTATCTTTATTTTTTGAAATATTTATGTAAGTATTTTCTTTAGTCATTTAATGTGATTATTTTGATATATATTGTGAAGGTAAACCATCCTTGCATTCCTGGCATAAATAATGCTTGATCATGATGATGATGATGATTTTTTTTTTTTGAGTTGGAGTCTCACTCACTCTTTCGCCCAGACTGGAGTGCAGTGGCCGCTCCCGGTCACCGCAACCTTGACCTGCTGGGCTCCAGCGATCCTTCTGCCTCAGCCTTCCAATAGCCGGAATTACAGGCATGAGCTACCATGCCCAGCTGATTTTTTGATTTATTGTAGAGATGAGGTCTCGCTGCCCAGGCAGGTCTCGAACCCGCGGGCTCAGGCAATCCACTCACCTCAGCCTCCCAAAGGCGCAGGATTATAGGCTGAGCCACCGAGCCCAGCGGTGATGATTATTATTTTAAAAATATATAGCCCAAGTGCAGTGGCTCATGCCTTTAATCCCAGCACTTTGGGAGGCTGAGGTGGAGGATTGCTTGAGCCCAAGAGTTCAAGACCAGCTGGGTAACATAGTGAGAACTTGCCTTCCCACCCTCCCCCCTAAAAAAATAAGAAAAAAGAAGCTGGACATAGTGGTGCATACCCGTAGTACCAACTACTCAGGAGGCTGAGACAGAAGGATGATCTGAGCCCAGGAGGTTGAGGCTGCAGTGAGCCATGATCACACCACTGTACTCCAGCTTGGGTGACAGAGTGAGGCTCTGACTAAAAAAAAGGTGTTTTTGTTAGTTAATATTTTGTTTAGTTCTTTTTGCCTTTATGTTCATAAGTGAAAGGGACCTATAATAATCTTTTCTTGTATAATACTTATCTGAATTTAGAATAAAGTTTTCTTTCTTTTTCTACTTTGTATGAACAGAGCTTGTTTCCTAATCTGTATTGGTATACTTAATCTATAAAATAATCTGTACCCGTTTTACTTCCTTTTATTTTGGCACAGGTGGGGTGGGGTGGGTGGTTTGGCAGTTGGGGAGAGAGTAGAGGAGTTGTGGAGGGGGTAGTTTTGGTTAATTAGGGTTGGGGTTCTGGATAATCATTTTACTTCCTTTAATGTTTATTATTATATTAAAAATTTCCACGTTCTATTGTGTCTTTTTCCCTATTTGCTATTTGCATTAATATTATACATTAAACTTAAAAGCAACTTTTTTCATAATTTTAGAATTTCTATTGTGTAGGTTAATATTTCTTCTTGTTAAATATGAAGTTCATTTGCATTTTCTCAATTTTTTCCTTGAATTGACTTGCTAGAACTTTATTTAGTCTCTTAATTAAGGATCAGTTTTGATTTTATTCTTTTTTTATTTGTTTTATGCTTCATTCATTTATTTTTCTTCTCTAGTATAAGTGGCGATATCATTTCTTAATTATTTACTTATTTCTTAGGGTTGACTCTGTTAGGTGTTCAATTCAATAGGTAAAAATTAAATTGCAATTAATCATATTTATTTTCTGTGTTTCTTATGAATTTATTTAAAGGTGTATTTTTCTCTCTAAACTGCTTTATTTGTGCTCTAGAAATTTTGACACTTAGCATTTACTTTTTCTTTCTTTCTTTTTTTCTTAAGAGACAGAGTCTTGCTCTGTCACCCAGACTGGAGTGCAATGGTGTGATCATAGCTAACTGCAACCTTGAGCTCCTGGGATCCTCCTCAGTAGCTTGGACTACAGGTGTATGTGCCACCACACCCAGCTACTATTTCTACTATTTTTTATATTTTATTGTGTTGCCCAGGCTGGTCTAGAATTCCTGGTCTCAAGCAATCCTCCTGCCTGGGCCTTCCAAAGTCCTGGAATTATAGGTATGAGCCACCATACCCAATCTTACATTCAGTATTTTCATTGTTATTCTGTTAAGAGGAACTTTTAGTTTCCCTTATAATTCCCTCTTTAACTTTAGTATCATTTAATCATAGGGTTTTTAAAAAAAAAGTTTTGGATATGTGGTATTTTTAAAACATTTACCTTTAATTTAAACATATTATAGAAAATGACAGTTACTTCATATTGATCCTTTAAAATTTATTGATCCATTGCTGTAGATTTAATATTTTTTATGTAAGTTCTTAAAAAGAATGTGTCTTTTCTATTCTATACTCATTTCTAGGTATCTGAACTATTTCAAGCTTATGGCTCATGCTTTTGTTGTTGTTGTTTAATCTTTCATGGTTTAGTTAATAAGATGTTTTGTCTGTTAGATTTCTCTGTTTTTGCCCATGGAAATTCTAGTTGTTGCCCTATACACATCAAACCTATATTACTAGCCTCATGAATGTTCATAATGATTGTACCTTGGTACCAGTATGTGATATCTTTCATTGTCCCTTTTGATATTTTTGCCTTTGAATTTCATTTTGTCTTGATATTAAAATTTTGATAGATATTACCATCTTGACCTCCACAAAGGTTATATTGATTTATAATTCACTTGACACACACTGTATGAGACTACTTGTTTCTCCATATGCTCTACACTTTTTAAGGTCTAGGTATCCTAATTTTCTGTCTTTACTGGTAGCTTGGGAAACTGGACCCAATGTGTAGCCTTTTAAATCTTAATTTTACTCACTGCCTATCATATTCTGATCACAGCTTCCTTAATTGAGTCACTCCAGACAACATCCTGACTGTATTTAAAGATGGTGCTTGGAAAATTCGACTTAATTATCAATTATACCACATTTTATCCTTCCTGTTGGGGTTGCCCCAGGACTCAGTTTTCTGAGGACAGAGTTGGCCCAGCTTCTCAGCCAGATGTGTCTCCCTTGGAGTCTGCTGTGAGCAAAGTGTGATCTCTTTCCTGCTGTGGTTGCCCTGCACCAGCTCTAGGTATGAAGAGAGACTACTATGGCCTTCTGCTTCCTCTAGATCTGGGGATTACTCAGCCTAAGCTTCAGGAAGACAGAGGGTCAAACAGGCAAACAGTCAACCCTCTAATCCTGCCTCTGTTTTGGTTCTGCTTGTGCATCCTTGTGCCTAAGTTCATGGCATGATTTGGGTATGTTGAGCTCCACTGAGTACCAGTACTGGTCCTGGCCTGAATGTCTCTTGAATTCTGCTACCTGACTGGTAAGATGTCAGTGGAGTTTGCTGCAACCTGAGGCCATTATGTGACATCCTTTTCAGGAAGTTATATCACTCAGGGACCTAATATCTCTTGCTCCCTGTGAGGTTCCTCTTAACATGCCTCTCAGCCTCTGTCTGCCATTCTCTCACCCTCACCTCCCACATACTTTGTGCTTTCATAAATAGCTAGACTCCTTGAACAGCCTCTATAGAAGCTTAAACGTAACATCCTTTGCATCTGTAGGGTATTTTATATTCTTCAAAGCACTTCCATATACATATTTTCATTTGATCTTTACAAAAACCTTTCAGGAATGTAGGTTAGGTATATTATCCTGATTTCACCGATGGTGGAATAGATATAGTAATTAGGTGACTTGCCTGTCCTCAGGCACTTTGCTAATGTGGAGCTGGTATTAAAACTCCAGTTGGTTTTGGTTGGTGATTTCATTCATTCATTCATTCATTCAACCACTCATATTATACTGAGAAGCCCCAGAATGGAAAGAGCAAGGGCTTTGGAGCCAGACAAACGTGGGTTTGAAAATTGATGTCATCCTTTGTCAGCTGTGTGATCTTGGCCATGTATATCCCCCAGAAGATCAGTTTTCTCATTTGTAATGAAGGGAAAATATGACTTACAATGCTTTTAGGAGGCTCTTGTATTGCATGAAAATTACCTGGCAATAGTAGTGTCTGGCACACAGTAGTTTGAACTATTGTAGGTCAAAAATAGTCCTATATTGACAATCATATAGGGTTCAACCTAATGGTAGAAACTCACTATCGGCTACCATTTATGGAGTCCTTCACTGTTGTCTGTGAGGCACTGTTTGACTCCAATAATGCAAATAAAATGAGACAACATACTCTATGTGTCTGTATTTTCTGCTGGATCATGGTTCTGAAGGATTGAGCCCGTGTCTATATCATACTCAGTACCAAAATTTTTTTAAAAGTGTCTGCTATGTCGTAGGTGCTCAAAAAATGCTTACTGAATTGCAAAGGTCCCTGCTCACAAAAAAAGGTTGCCAGCTAGTTAAGGTAGGCAGGCCAATAATTATATAATTATAATAAACTGTTACATGAGTTTAAATAGACACACACAGGTTATGGTGAGAGCCCAAGGGAAGCAATGCTCAGTTCTACTGGGGAAGGTTGAAGTGCAGTAGACAGGAGGGGACAAAACTTCATAGAGCAGGTGTGTCAAAACTAATTGTGGTCTCTTTGAGGAAGGGAGCACAACCACTTTGCTTATTTTGAACTACATGCTTTCTCTCAACCAACCCCTTTTTAATGTTTGGAATTGAGTTTGTATTCAAAGCAGCCTCTTTATTTGTCTCACAGTCCCTCTGTTACTGGTATCTCTCACAATGTATTGCTTTGTAAAGTGCTTTCTTCTATCCTGGGTATAAAAGAGATGCTTGGTAAAACCAGATGCTGTTCTTTGCTTGTCACAACTAGCTATTGCATAACAAAGTGCAATATATTGTGTGAGACGAAATAGAGGAACACAAGAGATATTTTAAAGGGAGCCAATAAAACATCAATGTGGGAGAGTGCAGAGTGCATTAAAGTTAATAAACTGTCATGGCAGAGTGGACCCCTTTTACATGTGAAGGAAACTAATTTAGTGACTTGTAACTGTAGGATTAGAATCCCACTGCAATGAAGTTAGCTGCTAGTTTTGCCAAATTCCGAATCATTCCGTTCTTAAGAATCAGTCCTTGGAGTTGAGGAGAATATATATATAATTTTTTTTTTTTGTCCACAGCTCTTTGTGGTGCTTAAGCCATCTGTCTTCCTCTGAATATTCAGTGCTGCTCAACTCTCTGTACAGTATTGCCTTCCTTTAAGCTCTGGGAAGGAGAATTCAGGCCCTGGTTTACCTACTGGATTAGATATAGCCCATCAACATAGGTTTCCAGAAAAAATGAGTAGCTGTTTCCTGTTTTCACAGAGATACTGAGACCAGAAAGCTGTCAGGTGTAAACTTTGCTCAGGCGTGAACCACTGAGCTACTCTTCTTATTCGCAAGAGAGAGACAAGGCAATCAATACAGGTCTCCTTTTTGGCAATGTTGAAGGATGACTACAACAGTAAGAGTTCCAAAATGCCAAGACCTGGATTGGATTTTGTGTTTCTTCAGCCACAAAATGTCCCAGCATCTTACTCCCAAATCATTAATGTCCTTTGCAGTCAAGACTGACGGCTCTGCCTGCTTACTACCTTATCTTTGTTTATTTAACACCCTCTTTATTATTTGTTTTTCTTTTAGTTAGCTAAACTCTCAAAGTATTTAGGTTTCTAATGTCTCACCTTTTCTTTCTTTCTTTCTTTCTTTCTTTCTTTCTTTCTTTCTTTCTTTCTTTCTTTCTTTCTTTTTTTTAACAAGCAAGACATCTTAAACAGCATTTTCATCCTTGAATGCATGCCCTCTCTGTAGAAGAATTAGAAGCTTTGGTTTTGGTTCAGAGTGCAGTTCATAGACTATTTCCTGGGAGCATAAAATGCTGCATTTATGTATTAGTATGCTGGTGTTATAATACCATTGACCTGTGCAATTACCTAACTGTTTTGGTCTTTAGTTTTTCTTTTGAGAAATGGGAATAAAATGCCTAAGTTATAGGGTTTTCATGAGGACCAAAGAGATCACATATGAAGAAATGCCTAACATTGTGCACATAACAGATGTACAATAAATGATTATTTATGACAAATCAAAGTAACATAAGCAAAACCAACTCTATTAAGATAAGAAGAACTCTAGGATAATAATGAGAAATATAAAGCGATATGACCAACGCTTATATTTTATAGAGTGTTGTGTCCTTAGTCTGGTGCATAGTGTAAGATTTAGGGGCATATTTGGAAGTAAAAAGGCAAGAGTTCTTTGTAAGAAAGGCGGTGAATTGCATACAAATTTGGTGTCGGTCATTTCAGGGAAGCCACTGCTGTAGGGTGCTATCAGAGAAAAAAAGGGAAATTTTTCAAGGGTAACTCTAACATTACTTCAGTTATTAATAGTATTTGTTTAAGTTTCTACATTTTGATGCATAAACAGATCAGAACGATACTGTATATTATAATAATTGCTAATGTAATAGTCAGTGTGGTATAATACAATGGAACACAAATTGGAACATGAAAGTCAGAAGATCTGGGTTCAAGTTTGTTGCATTTATAATTGATTCATGGTATTGGACAGAACATTTAGTTTTTTTGAACTTTGGCTTCAACATCTATAAAATGGGGATAATCATATTTTTCTTAATTTCCCGCTGGGCTATAGGAAGGATCAATTGAGATAATGTTTTCAAAAATTCTGCTCACGTATTAGTTATTTTTGTGATTTAAAATTAAGAGTCAGACAACAAAAGTGTCGCTGAAGAGTTTTCTGGCTGTTGTCAAGAATAACAAGAATGTGGAGCTTCTGTTTCTGTAGCTTTCTATATCCTGCTTATCCAGGCCTGCTCTGCTGCTGCCTCTGCTGAGCCCATTTTGCTGCTCAGTTTGTCTGACCTCTGCTGTCCCTTGACTCAAAAGCAGTTCAAGGTTGGGTTGTAATAAGAGTGCCGGGGGTAACAGCAGTTACAGCAGGCCTCCTCCTGGAGATGCCTGCCTGTGCACGTGCCCTTGGTGTGGCTACCTGGACCACTTTCATCTCTTTTCTTCTGATTCCATCTGCAGCTGCTAATGGCTATAACAATTGCATCTGTTACTGTCTTGTTCAAGGGTTTCTGAGGCGTTCTAAAATTTTTTTCTCTGATTCTGCTGAGCAAACACCAGAGATAAAAAACTAGGTTAGTAGATAGAAGTTGGGTTTGGTGATCAGTAAGAGGAGATATGGTCCTTGACTTGAGGTATCCAGCCTCTTCAAAGTCAGGTTATGTGGTGGAGTCCTATTTTAACCAGCCTCTCTTTTTGTGTTTTCAGGGAGTCGACGAGTTGAAGATGAAGCCCAGAGCAGAGTGCTGTTCTCCCAAGTTCTGGTTGGTGTTGGCCGTCCTGGCTGTGTCAGGCAGCAGAGCTCGTTCTCAGAAGAGCCCCCCCAGCATTGGCATTGCTGTCATCCTCGTGGGCACTTCAGACGAGGTGGCCATCAAGGATGCTCACGAGAAAGATGATTTCCACCATCTCTCCGTGGTGCCCCGGGTGGAGCTGGTAGCCATGAATGAGACCGACCCAAAGAGCATCATCACCCGCATCTGTGATCTCATGTCTGACCGGAAGATCCAGGGGGTGGTGTTTGCTGATGACACAGACCAGGAAGCCATTGCCCAGATTCTGGATTTCATTTCAGCCCAGACTCTCACTCCCATCCTGGGCATCCACGGAGGCTCCTCTATGATAATGGCAGATAAGGTAAAGAGGGACTGCAGCAAGAAAAGCACGGGGGGTTGGTATTGAGGACTAACCAATGCATTTGTGTGAATGCAAATTTTGGTTGTTAATAATGAAAGGTAACCAGAATGCTTTGAGAAAATGGGTAGACCAGGAATTAGTCTAACTGTTTGAAGATGAAAGTGAGGGAAAGATGCTGGTGTCTAGAAGCCTCTTTAGTTTTGGTCAGGTTTATATGTCCATTTGTTTGTGAATGAACTCACTGAAATGACTAAGAGATGCTAATGCTTGTAGCTCTGTGATACATTTTCTTCAAATAGGTATATGAGTAGCTCCTTCAAAACTTTAAAATAGGGCATGCTTTATTATTTCTTGGTAATACATATTCTCCCCCATACTGTTTTCAAGAATATAAAAAGAAAAATCACTTGAGGCAGGTGATTTCTTTCCTTGAAGATCCAAATGTGATAGGGAAGTCATTCTTGCTGAGATATTCATACTTGCCACACACACTGATCTGTACATTCAAATGGATTTTAATACATGGAACCAGTAGCAGCCCTATTTCCCCCCATGGTTAGATTTGAAGGCAATGGTTCCTAATCTTGCTGGCACATCAGAATAACCTGAAGAGCTTTCAACACTACTGATGGCTGAATCTCAGAGCTTCTGATAATTGGCCTGAGTTTCAGGATTCTTAAAAAGCTCCCCAGGTGATTCTTGTGTACACTTAAGATTGACAACCACTGCTTTAAAACCTCAAATAAATCCTAGCCTATCCTGGATTAATGTTAGATTGTCATGGAACTAATCATCATCTGACACTGGTGCTTATTCTCTAACTGCAGAAAGAGTGTTTTACTTTTGGTGTGTTTTGTTTTTCAGGTTTTCAGTCACTCAGTTATTTTCCTTGCTTTATCGATCATTGTTTATTGCTTAGATACAGCCTTTCTCCCATAGGCGCTGTCCTTTGCAGCCATTCATATCTTAGAATGATTCGTTTCACCACAAGTGCAACATTTATCATTTTTCTTCCCTTTGGGTTTTAAAAAATTGTCATTGTTATAGTATATTTCTCATCACCACTTTAAAAACTGTCTTTAGTTTTGTACTTAAAACATAAGCTGTGGGATTAATGATGTTTGTAAACACCTTAAAACCTAGCACAGACACCACAAACATGCTACCTGACCAGGTGAGCCACACCCCAGTGCCCTGCTTGCAGAGACTGAGACTGAAATAACCTGGCATGACCACCATCGCCATCTGTTGGTGGCAGGCAGAGATGACTCGTTTTTGCTTCGGAGCTTCCCTTGACGCAGTCTAGGAAAAGTCAAGTAGAAAGTGTTAAGTGGAGAAATTTCAGTATCATAACAGAAAATTGTTCTTCATTTACATGAGCACAGGTATATATGTGAGAAAACAAGTGCTGACATGAGTAGCCTATGCTAAGGGACGTGGGAGAAACTTAAGCAAAAAGGACTATGTAGAGTGACTGTTGAGTTTTGCTTCAGGTAGATTTTTTTTTTTAAACATCACTTCCGTTAGCAAATTATATTTTATTTTAACAGTAGTGTTTTGAAGGCACAATATTTCTTTGAAAGAATGCCAATATGGAAAAGAGCCAGATTTTAAAATCATGAGTAAGTGCATACTTGTTTTGAGAGCATAGCAGTTAAAATGAATTTGTTTTTGCTTTTGTTTTTGCTCATGTGGGCTATTGTGCAGCCTATATCAGTTCCTCCCAGTAGAAAAGGCCATGCCTAAAGTGGTTGGTTGCCTATCTCTGGTGTCTCTTACAAATCCACAACATCCATATAAAAATATGAGGTAAGATGCAGACCATGTGGAGAGACTAAACTCTTTTTGTTCACTGGTGTATCCTAAGTGCTTTGAGTGTGTTTACCATATGCTAGGCAGTTAGTGCTTTGCATGCATTATCTTATTTAATACTCTTAGCTACTCAGTGAGCTAAGTGGGGTTTAATTTATATCTTACAGATGGGGAGACTGAGGCTTGGAATAAATAGCATATCCAAAGCGTGGTAGCGTGTAAGTGGCAGCCAGGACTTGAACAATGGTTGCTGGCTCCAAAAGCTATGTGTTCTATTGCCTCTCAGGGGAATTATGAGGCTGGTTAAGGTCTCATATTTCTTCCTACCCTTCACTTTCTCCTCTGTGGTATAGCATTGTGGGAATATCATCCTGCTGGAAGGAATCCATCACTCGATTCATGTTCAGGCAATACTGGGTTCCAATTACAAGAGAGCATTAATGAGGATATGAAATGGTGAGGTGCTTTGATGTAGCACAATTCCAGAGAGGACCCATTGGCTATTGTCTTCTAGGGGTAAAAGGGAGAATTCAAGCCAGTAAGATGGACTCTTGCAGGTCACTGTCATGAGATCCCCTCTGGTCACTTTCCCCATCCGTCTCCTCCCACTGCTGCCACATCCAAATATTTTGTATTGTCTTGTCCTCTTTCCACTAAGTATAGGAGCAGACAATGATTTTTAGACAATTTTCTAAAATAGCCTTTTGACTTGAAGAGTTTATAAAAGGTAGACTGCAAGAAGAAGAGGAAGAAAGAAAGAGGTCCTAGTAATCGAAATTTGGAGGATCCGTCAGTCACAGGGGCTCCATGCTGAATGGGTGGTGGCAGAAGAGGAGACAGCGGGAGTCACATGGCCTGAGAGGGTAGCAGCGCCAAGATTCCCAGGAGCTGTGTAGGAGTGTTTTCAGGCTTAAAGGATTTGCATGAATGCAAATAAAAATCCCCCAGATCTCAGAGAAATAAGCCTTGGGGACAAATTTCAAAAATAAAACACCTCACAACTAAGGTCAGGTGTACTCCCCCCCCTTAATAGAAGTTTATTTTTACATGCCATGACCATATTCTCCTAACATAGAAAGGAGATACATAGTTGGATAACTGTGAATTGACAATGGGGCAATAGGACAAAATATTTTAAAGTGGAACTGAGGCAGAAAATCAAGACATAGAGCTTGACCATATTCAAAGCTTATAGTTATCATCTGAAGGATGACACATAAGCCTTCCATTTTGCTTCTTCCTTCTAGGTGATAGATACTTGCTGTTTTAACTTAGATGATTGTTGTTGCTATTGTTATTTTATTTAGAATAAAATCTGCTTATGAAGTTCTCTTGTGGAAGATTGCCTTATGGGGTAAAGTCTCTGTGGTCAACAAGTTTTTGATACAGCAAAGACAGCACTGTTCTAAAGACTTTTTTTTTTTGAGTTGGAGTTTCACTCCATTGTCCAGGCTAGAGTGCAGTGGCACACTCATGGCCACTGGAGCCTCTACCTGCTGGGCTTTGGCGATCCTTCTGCCTCAGCCTGGAGGCACAAGGAACTACAGACACACGCCACTACGCTCAGCTAATTTTTATGATTTATTGTAAAAACAAAGTCTCATCAAGTTGCCCAGGCTGATCTCGAACCCCCGGCCTCAGGCAATCCTCTTGCCTCGGCCTCCCAAAGTGCTGGGATTACAGGCTGAGCCACCACGCCCGGTCTCTAAAGACTTTTGACTACAGCAGAGACACGGTTCAGCAGTTCAACATCTGGTCAGATGACATGTGCTCACTTTTTGGCATATGCTAACTAATCAGTAAAAACATTAATTAGTGCTGTCCTCTCCCAAAGAGAAAATACACTTTATGCTATGGTGGAAAGAAGCATGGGAGCTAGTAGAGTAGAGCTGTTAGAACCTTGGGATTTAGAGTCCAAGCTGGTTTCAGATATCACTTTCTAGATGTGGGACTTGGGATGAGTCACCAATCCCCGACTCTCAGCCTTGGCTTCCTTGCTTGTATAAGGGAATCATAATATACCCATTACAGGGTTCTTGAGGATTCGATGAGGTGATATGTTGCATGTGCTTCACTAAGTGTCCAGCACAGCATTCAGCAGGTTAAGCTGAAAGTCATGTGGAAATGTTTGAAGAAAGTGAGAGCGTTTCCTAATGCAGGAAAAGAATGGGAATGGAAAAGCCTCACAGGGTTGGAGAGACAATTCCAAATTCAAGACCTACAAAGAAAGGAGCTCGGGTAAGAATCTGGGGAAGGGTTCTATCGTGCAGAGTGGGAGTCTCAGTCTCGCACCACTGGGGAAGCTGAGACTCACGAATGTTGTGGAAGCTGCCATAGGCAAAAAGGGCATGCCCAGTTAAAGAAAAATTCTAACCAGGAAAGAACTGCTCGGTGCTTATGACAGAAGACTGTTTAGAATAGTAATGGAGGATGCTTAAAAATGTATGAGGTGCTTTTTGGCAGTTCCCCACCTGAGTATAAAGAGCCTATTTTATTTTGTCTTGTTATAATTGCTTTTATTCTCCCTGAGATCCTGGATTTAAGATGCCCATCTGAATCCAAATAATGAACTAAAGCTAGGTGTATTTCCATTTCTTTCTAGGAGGCTTTTCTACTGATCGTCTGAAATCTTTCCTGGGTTTTCAGATTTTAGCTTAGAAAGGTTAAGTAACTAATCCAGGATATCACAGCTCACAATTAGCAATGGGACTAGGATTCAAATCCCAGGAATACCTATTTTCGGAGCCCATGCTTTCTGTTATACAATTCTGCTTCACAAAACACTGCACTAAGAATTATATATCCTGCATTATAGTCTCCATTCTGATGAGCTTTGGAAATTTGGACAAACAAATTACTTGAACTACATGAAACTCAGTTTATAGTTCATAAATTATAAATTTGTTTTCTGCCCTATCTGCTTTACAACATTTTGAAGACAAAATGAAATAAAATCACTGTAACATTTTGGAAGAGTACTGTGCAAACAGATACTTTTAGGTGAGAGAAATAAGGAGTGGTGATAGGGAATGGCAGAGTCAATGACATCTGCTTTGTCACTGGCGTTAGGATTAACGAAAAAGGCTTGGCAAAAAGCAGGAAGGAAAGCAGAAAGGTGGACGTTACAGTAGGATCGGGCAAGAGTATTCAGGATTCAGTCTCTAATGCTGCAAGACTGGGAGAGAAAAGGGTACACTGACTAAAGGATTAGGATCTGGAAAGAGATGAATTGATGAGGGTGAGGTATAGTAGCTGAAACTGGCATCACACTTTGTATCTTATTTCTCGTTAGAGGACATGGGACAATATTCTTATTGTGGAGACTGTTGCTATGATTCTTTCCTTTCTATTAATAAATAGCTTATTTGGGAATTGGTGTTTTGAATAGCACTCTCATTTTCTGTACCTAAAGTCCCATTTTTAAATCTCACTGAGGCTGGAAAAAATGGCCTTACTCTTCTTTGGCTTCATCTTCTCCCCCTCTTCTCCTATCCCCTACACTACCCCCCGTGCCTAATGGCGATCCATTTGGAGACTGTAGATGAACCAGCACTGGTGTGTGACACTGTGAATAGATGACTGCCTCTCCTTTGCTCATGTGAATTCCATATCCAACACCATCCTGAAACCATGATGGCTGTATGTTACTCATACCTTACCCTCTGCTTCTTCCATAATTTCTTGTATCTCTTAGTTTATTACTTTGTTTTTAGTTGTCTGTGGTATGATATTTCTTGGGATAGAATACCTCAGGAGCAAACTGTGGTGTTAAAACATTTCTTGAATAAAGAGAGTTAAGACATAGAGGTGGGAAATGGGAGACGGAAGAGGTAATATAGTATGCTGACTTTGAACCAGGCATGATGTTAATGAGTATTTAAATTCTTATGCAGTCCTATGAGAAAAGGAGTGTTATTTCTTCTCTGTTGGTGAAATTACAGAGTCTACTTACATTGGCCAAAGTCACACAACTAGAACGATAGTACGACTGGTGTCTGAATCCAGATATGCTTTACTTCAAAACTTTTCCCCGGTCCACAGACTGAAGAAGTAAGAAAAAAGCCAGCATCAAACTTCCTGCTGGGAATTCAATTTCTCCTCTCCAATTTTTTCTACTTCCTTGTACTCTACTATGGATGAAGATGGGTAGACAGTTCTAAGACATTGAAAACTTTGCAGTAATGGAGCCCTTAGAGTGTCTGGATTTTGGGTCTTTCCCAACTGCTTTTGTGGAATGTGTTTTTTATTGGCCAGTATATCCTCTCTTTTAAGATTGGAGCTAGGGATTTCCTTTAAAGATACTGGCCACTTGAAGTCTAGATGCAATGTTAATGCTTGCAAAAGTTGAAAGCCCAGAAATTGCTTAGGCATGTAGAAATACAGGTGCTTGGTGCTGGAAAGTAAAACGTGAGCCATCATTTCTCATAAAGCTTCCAGGAACGTGATGGTGTGTCTACAAGAAGGCAGCGGCACAAGGACAGAATGCAGGGTTGGGGCCAGTAGACTTGCGCATTACTCATTCTCAGCATGTGACCTTAGTTGTACTCTTCAAACTCTTTATGAGGCTCAAAAACTACATTTGTAAAATGGAGACAAAAATGACATCTGGCGCATAGTGAATAGTGAGCCTTATGAAAGTAATATGTCCAGGGATTGATAGACAGCTCATATATACTATTTTGCGTGTTCATATAACAGACCTTACCTAAATCATTTGAGGAAAATGGGATTCTAATTTTTACTATTAACTGAAATAGAAGAGCTCGGGATGTTGGTACACTTCATTTAGACCTGGTGGGTAAGTAGCAGTTAGTGGGTTCCACCCCTATGGTGATGCAACTGCCGACTGTGACTTGATCAGAACTTACCAAGATTTTCAAAACAGAGGCGTACGGTGATTTCAACAAATTGAATCACATAGGACATAAGTATTGAAGACAAGTCAAGAACATTTAGAAATAGCAGAATAAAATCGTGTTTGAATCCAGGTTCACTCATAGATTTGAAAGTGTTGATATATCAAAAAGGTGAATTATTAGATGAGAGAAATATTAAAGGTACTAGGTAAGAAGTAGTAATAATTATAGATAACAGGAGAACAGTTAATTTACTAAATGTCACCAGCCACATTTTTAATAGATTACACCAATCTTGCTGAAAAAAAATCTTAGATTATTATTTCTACACCATTTATTCCCTTTTATGAGACTTCTGTGATCTGTCTTTTTGCCTCTTAGATGTTAAATCTACATTTTATTTAAAATTGTATTTTGATTCTGTAGTTTAAAGGTTCAGCATGCAGGAAAGTAGCATTAAAGGTTATTTTCAGTCCCCCTTCCTGAGTACAAAAAAAAAAAAAAGTTTGCTCTAATTCTATTTGACATGAACAAAGAAGACCTAATTGTCCTAAGTTGTTATGATGTTATGATGAGAAAGACTAATATTGATTGATCATTTATTTTTGTTGGGTTCTGAGCTAGTCACCTTATATATGTTATCTCATTTAATTTTTTTCATTTAATGTTTTCATTGGATTTATGAGATGTGTTTTGTCTCCATTTTATAGGCAAGGACACTGTAGGTCCGAGAGGTTAACTGTGTTGCCCAAGACCTTGAGGTAGTGATTTGCTCATGGTAGCATAAACAAATAAGTGCTTGTAGGCATCTTGGAACAAGGCATCTGGATACATGGCCTGCTGGGGGTGGTTCAGGGGCTCAGCGATGTCAGACTCACATCTAGGCTTCTCTTGGCATGTTTGTTGTGGTTGGGAGGTGGCTTCCCAACTCTAGGCATTATGCCCATCCTCAAAGAAGACAAAAGGGGTGGGTGATTATTAGACTAGGAAAAGTCTTCCCCACATCTTTGATCTCATGAGTTCAAACAATGTCACATGGCAACCCTTGGAGGTTGTGAGTCTTTTTGGTGGAGGTGGCAAGGGGACAAAGAATAAGAGTAACTTTGAGGTTAGTCAATAGACAGCACGTCTCAAAGGAAGTAAATGATAACCTAGGAATTAAATCAATGCCCACATGACTCAAAAGCCCAAACATCTTGAATTTTTTCTGCCACTCACCGAACTCGCTTGTGTGTCTTTGTTCTAATCTTCTCAGTGTGTCCTCCAGTACTAAGATCTTCATCAATCTTTTCTTTTCTTTCCTTAATGATCAACTTATTCCTCTCTACTGACATCTTTCCTCTTATAGATTCTTAGGAGATGTTTGGAAATGTATGGAGTGTTTTTTTGGATGTCACGACGACTGGTGTGTGTGTGTGTGTGTGTGTGTGTGCGCGTGTGCACGTGCACGCACTCACTCTAGAACCTAGAGGACAGGCACGGTAAGTGTCTGCAACGTATGTTTCAGTGCTCCACTGTCAGAAACAGTCTTGCCCAAAATACCAATTGTGTCTTCACTGACAAACATTGCTGTGGTCCATAAAGTGTTCAAATCACTCTCATATTATTAAACAAACATAAAAGCGTTCCATAATTCTCATTCTTCTTCCTCCTCTTTTTACAGTTCAGCTCCTGAAAAGTTAGTCTGAGATTGCCTTTTGCACTTACTCATCTCTTACTTTCCCCAGAGTGCCAAATCCAGTGGACCTTTCAAGTTGTTTCTGACTTTCTTGCAGCACTGGACACTGCTGACGCTTTCAGAGCTAGCCACAGAATTTATGATGAAAAGAGTAAATAAATTTGTCACAGATGTGGTGACAGTGGGAATGAGTATAAGTGGAATTTAGAGCATAGATGGGTCATATAAGTGGAAATGTCTAGTAAGTTACTGAATTTGGGGCCGGAGTTAAATAGAATGGTTTGGGCTGGACGTATAACTATGAACTTTATTTGCAAGGGTGGGGTGGGGTGGGGGAGTGGTGGATATTGAAGCCATGAGGGTGGGTGAGATAGCTTAGAGTGGACAGTGGAATGAGCAGAAAAGTGGGTCAGGGGCAGAACTTTGGGGTGTGCCACCATGTGAAGGATAGCCAGGGGTGCTAGGTGCAGATGATAAAGGTGCCAGTATTGATTTACTAGAGGAGAAAGAAGAGAACGAGAAGAACAAGGAAACAGAAGCTTTATAAAAACCAAGGGAGAGTTCTAAGAAGGGGGAAGTTTCCCAGTCTGGGAATCACTTCCTTCTCCTCAGTCATGGAGGAGTTCTTGTTCTGCCTTCTTAGGACCACTCTGGTCGGGTCCCCCTACTCCAAGCACGCTGCAACGACTGAAGGGCTGGCACTCATTCTCTTCTGTCTGCACTGCTACATGGAAGCTCACCTGTGATTCTTTAGAAACTCAAATCTGATTGTTACATTTCCTCTTAAAACTCTACACTGGCTTCCTCCAGCTTGGAATGCGGTGTCCTCTTTGATCTGGTCCCAGGCTACCTCTCCAGGATTTCTCTTAACCTCCCTGCCCTTGAGCAGTAATGTCAAGTCACACTAAATTATTTACAGCTCCCCAAATGTTCCTGGCGGTTTAACACTCTGTGCTTTTGTTTGTGCCACCTCTTTTCCTTAGAATGTTCCTTTCCTTGCCCACCTGAAGCACCTCTTCACTTTTCTTTCTTTTTTTTTTTTTTGAGTTGGAGTCTCACTCTGTCACCCAGACTGGAGTGCAGTGGCCGCTCCTGGCCACCGCAGCCTCGACCTGCTGGGCTCTGGCGATCCTTCCGCCTCAGCCTTCCAAGTAGCCGGAATTACAGGCATGCACTACCATGCCCGGCTGATTTTTTTATTTATTGTAGAGATGAGGTCTCGCCAAGTTGCCCAGGGGGGTCTCAAACTCGTGGGCTCAGGCAATCCACTCACCTCAGCCTCCCAAAGCACGGGATTACAGGCTGAGCCACCGAGCCCGGCTACCTCTTCACTTTTCAAGAGAAGTCATGACATTTCTTCTGTGTACTCTTTTCTGACTCCCACCTTCACCGAATTTACCATTTCTTCTTCTTCTTTTTTTTTTTTCTGCACTTCACTTGTGCCCTGTTTATGTTTTTATTATAAGTTGTCTTGCTTTTATATATCTATCCACTTTGCTATTCAAAGGGCTCATTGTGGACTAGGATGAGGTTTTACTAATTTGTATCTTCCTAGTACATATTGTAGTGTTAATTAGCACTCATTAAACTGTGCACTTTATATACACCATAGTGGGTTGCATAGTGATTCCCCCCAAATATGTGTCCGTGTCCTCACCCCTGGAGACTGTACATGTGACCTTATTTGGAAAAAGGGTCTTTGCAGATGTAATTAATTTAGGGATCTCATGATGAGATCATCCTGAATTATTTGAGTGGGCCCTAAATTCAGGGACAGATGTCCTTATGAGAGACAGAAGAGGAGAAGACTCAGACACAGAAGAGAAGGCTGTTTAAAGGGAGGTAAACGTGGGAGTTATCAAGCCACAAACCAGGAAAGCCACCAGAAGCTGGAAGAAGCAAGGAAGGAATCTCCCCTAGAGCCTTTAGAGAGAGTATGACTGCAGACAGCTTGGTTTCAGGTTTTTGGCTTTCAGAACTGGGGGACAATACATTTTTGTTGTTTCAAAGCATTTTTGTTGTTCTGAAACCCTAGGAGACTGATATGTACACACCATTGTTAAGAGGGGAACTCTGAAAATCTCACTGCCTAGGTTGTTTCCTGGCTCTACTCACCATTTACTGTGTGACCTTTGGCAAATTACTTCTCTTAGTTTCCTCACCCATAAAATAGTGAAGCAAATAGACTTTGTTTCTTACAGTTATTCAGTACGCCTGTTAAAAGTGCTCAGGAAAGGCCTAGCAAATACTAGGAATAAGTAAGTGTGGTTCTCTGAGAGGTATTCGGTAAGTCTCCACTGAATGAATGAATGAGGGAAACTTGACATCACCTAGCTCTGTGGGAATTGGGCATGCACTTTGGGTGCTCTATCCAAAGGTGTCAGCCCTGGAACAATGATGAAAAGGTAATGTGTCAGTGTTATCTTCAGCTGTTCTACTACTAAAGTCCTTGGTGGAACTGGGGCACATGAGGTTTGTCTTTTAGCCCTAGCACTTCCTTCCTGTGTCCCTGTTCTGTATGCATGCATTGTGTGTGTGTGTATGTGTGTGTGTGTGTGTGTGTGTGTGTGTGTGTGTTCAAATGCAGTTGCTGATACCTTTATACTTTCCAGGATCCAGATAGTATATCCTACGTAGAGCTGCCCTCCTGACCCAAGGTTCCCATGCCTTCAGATTTTTTCTTCTCTACCCTCAAATCAAAACTCCTGTTCCTTTCCCTTCGTTTTCCTTCATTCTATATGTTTTATAGCCCATGTCACAACTATCAGTATCCTAGTAGTTTTTTTAATTAGATCTCAGTCATGCTAGACTACAAGTTTTACCCTGTGTCTTTTTCATTTTTATATCTCCAGAATGTAACATATAGCTTGGCACATCGTAAGCCCTTAATACACATTTGACAAATGTGTAGATGAATTAATTATTTTGGGTCAGTAGATGTCAGTTGTAATTAAGATAAAAGTATTTTAAACCCAAATGAAAATGGTTGATAGATTAATCTCTCTGGGTACTGGCAAACACATTTCTTACGTCTCTCGGAGCTGCTGTTTCCATCACCCTTCCCACAGATAGAAGGACCAGATTCCAGCAATCAACAACCTGGCACTTCTATCCAGAGTTATCACATTCATGTCCACTTCATTTCTAGCAGACAGACATAGCAAAAGCCCTGCCTCAGGCTAGGGTTGCAGTCTGAGATAGCACAGTAAATCTTTTATCATGTAAAAACATTTAGGTGCCAGTGATAATGTTAGCGTTCCTTCAGAATAGGAAGCAGAAAGGAATAAATATTTTTAAAAGTTTTGAAAATTAAACGTACACAATTCATATGACATGCTAATCAGCAAGGTATCACCCAACTGTATTTAATCAATGCAATTAAGCTTCCAAAGGCAGTAGCAAGAGATTTTGAAACTTCCTTTAGCAAACAATATCCTCTCTCATTTACCTATTTATTCATTCAAAAAATACCCCTTATCTGCTGGGTATCAGGACTTGTTCAAGGTCCTGGATGTGTAGCCAATATGAGAGACATGTCCTCATGGAGCATTGACTGACAATCAACAGACACATTAATTGAGCAATATTATTTTAGATGGTGGTAAATGCTTTAATGAAATTAGCAGGAAGAGGTATTGTGAGCTATTTTTAGTTAGGATTGTCAGGGAAGGTCTCAGAGAAGGTAGTAAGTTGAGGTTTGAATGATGTGATGCATCAAGACACATGAAGAACTGAGGGGCAGCGTTTTGGCAGAGCAAACAGCAGGTGTAAAGGCCTTGAAATGGGAATGTGTTTTTGTTGCTGTTGGGTTTTGATGAGAAGTTGGAGGGTCAGGATAGCTGAGGTTGAAGAGATTCTCTGGGGCCAGGTCATATAGAGCCTGAGTGTCTTGGCCTAGAGTTGGATGTTTTTCCATTCATTTTGGGTGTAAAAAGGGAGTGATGTCACCTGACTTAACTTTTTTTCAGATGGGGGCAGCAGAGTATAGTGGATGGAGCATAGTATAACATGAAGCCATTTTGAGTTTTGGTTTCACCTTTTAGAAACTGGTGACCTCTTGCCATCAGTGACTTCTGTGATCTGTTTTTCTCCTCTCTATGATGTAGTTAATACTCATCAATCTCAAAAAGTTATTGCGAGGGTTAAATAAAATAACCTTTAAATCACTCATCACTCTGCCGGGTACACACCTGGTTTTTAATAAATGGCTGCTATTGTTATTTCTACTAGTATTGAACTACTAGAAAGCAGACATCCTCTTCTTTTGATAGATCTGTGGGCTATGCAGGTTTTGTTTTATCTTGCTGATTTTACAAAATTTGTTTACAGACTTGCAAACTAATTATCAAAGTTATGTAGAAAGTTGGAAGCATTTTGATTGACTTTCCTCTAACTAAAGAGCTGTCTCTCCTTTTGAGTTCTTGGAGTTTCTGTGCACCAGAATTCCGTGGTTACTCCTGGATTTGGGTCTACATAGGTGCAGCCAGTTATTACTGCCTCTCTTCCAAATGAGGGTGATAGTACTGAGAAGAGAACCATAGGGATTGGAGCAGTCAGGTGAGATTTTGAGGTGAGAGTTGAGAGGGGGAAGGTAATACAATGGCACAGCCAGCCAGGATAGCCTGCCTTGAACTGAGGATTCCTGGCATGCCCCCAAGTCCTAGTGGACTGCCACCCCGTGTCTTGGATGTACTTTCTGTTGCCTTGGCAACATGTCCAGCGTTGGAGGGAGCAGCAGCCTTTAACCTTTCAGCATCATGTTGCTAGGACAACAGGTTTCCTGGGAAGCCAGGCTGCACTGTAGTTTCTGCATGCTGCTGCCACCCACCCAGCCCTCCTCCTCCTCTGCCTACTCTTGTTTCTGCTGCCTGCCATCTGCATCATTTCACTTCTTTTGCCTTCTGAGATCTACAGTCTGCATACTCTTCCCAGTTCCCTCCAACCCCTTTGCCTTTTATTCTCTTATCATTCCTATGTTCTCATTGCTTGTAAAAAGCCAATACTGTAAATTCTCAAAAACTAAAACAGCATGACAATTGAGAGTATGGTGGAAATGAAGGAGTTAAACAAAACCGCAAGAAAGAGGGAAAGGAGCTTGGTAGAACTGATGGTTTATTTTAGTGTGTGGTCATGGTTATTGAACTAACTGGACTTTAGAATCAACAGAGAGGTTTTAAATTTTATCATCATTATTATTATTTTAATGCAGATTCTCTGGCCCCATACCCAAAGATTCTGATCTAATAGGTCTGGGGCCAAGCCTCTCTAATTACTGTTTTTCTTTATAAACATCTCCCAAGGAATCCTGGGATGCAGCCAAGTTTGGGAAACACTGGTGAGTAGAAAATGTCTTGTTGTTTAGGTTATAAAGTTTTTGATGGGTCAGGCTCCATTTGTTGTGCTTTCTTTTCTGTTTCCAGTGTAATGTATTTGTGTGACTTCTTAATAAAGATAAAGGAGGAAGAAAAGTTGGAGAAAAGTGGAAAGAAAATTAAGAAGGTGAAGAAAAGAGAAAAGGAAAACAGGAGGGAGCACTGCACTATGAAATAAATGACAAGGAGAGGCAGTGAAACTGGAGATGATGAAGTTTAGCCTTCAGACATGAGTTCAACAACTCTCTAAGTCTCTGATTTTCAGTTGGAGTGCAGGCTGTTAAGAGGCTTGATCTAGAATTGATTAATCTGCTTTTTTTGGATGTGTTTTGAATCCTGGATTCGCCTCTGGTTTGTAGGAGACTGGGATGAGCCAGATCTGGAGTTTCAGAAGAGATCAGTTTCATTCTCCCCTTTAAAAAAGCAAAGTGCCCACTACATGTCAGATGCTGCTCTTTATATGAGAAGGCACTTTGCCTGCATTGAGGCAATGTAACCCTCAAAGGAGACCTAGGATTAGGCAGTAGTTTTATTTTCCTTCTTTTACAGATAAGAAACAGATTCGGAAAGGAAAGTAACTGGACCACACTAGTAGTGGCAGTGTAGAAACTGGATGCTTATCTGAATGACAATGAAGGCCATGAATTTCACGTGTGCTGCACTTTCTCTTGAATGCTTTTATTTATTCAGTCTTCTTGGGACATCCAGAATATAGCCCTAGAGTAGGATATCCCCAGTTGCCCAAATGGGAGCCAATGGGGGGAGTCTGGCAATGTTGATGCCTCCCTTTCCCAGTCAATCTTGATTAAGACCTAAACATTCAGAACAAGAGAAAAGAGAGTGGGCTGAGAGGCAAGAAGTAGAAAGGGAAAGAGAATTAGAGGAGGATGGATGTTGGAGTGGGCAAAACTGTTGCATCTACCTCCAGTCTGACGGACCTGGATGCAGCTGCACGGGCGCTCCAATTCCCTCCAAACTCTGGATTCCTGTCAAGAATGGACAGGCCCAGAACTCTTTCAAGAAGATGCCCCAGGATTTGACTCCTGGATCAGAGCAAATTCTTCACTGACCCTTCTGGAATTGGGGGATTGTGTCAGGAGAAAATGACATCAGATGAACCTCAGTCTAAGGTCTAGCAGTTCATCTTAGTGGATGAGAAACTGACAGAAAAAGAATAGTGTCTTAGCCTCACTGTCCTGGGTAGCCATAGGTCTTGGAGCATCCTTTTTCTTCCTACTGTTTGAATAATCTTACAGAATCATCAGCTGCAACTGCTGTTACCTTGGACCAAGATTCTTACCAGTCACTAGAGGTGGTACCCAAAGGCTACCTCCACTGGTCCCTCCTGAGTACCCCCCACTGTGCCTCTCTCATTGCTGGGCCCTCAGTACCTACTCTCCCTGTCACTTTCCCATGATGATCAAAGTACTGTTTATGAGCAAGAGTAGTATTCAGGTGTGTGAAAGATATCTGTCACAGGGTAGTGGGACAGATATCAAGATGGGCTCAGGCAGTGCCCATGAGAGGTGAATTTATCACACAGCGTGCAAGCCCTTCCCAGAGGAAGAGAGCCCCTTCCTTTCCTCCCCTCGTGATCAGGACAACACAGAGTGCACGAGATGCACTCAGTGCGTATTTGCCGGTAATGATAGATCATTTGAAATCAGATGGGAACAGACCATATGCTCTTGGAAAAGGGCCTACATTACAAGGTGGGATGGATGAGTGAGATGTGTTTTTGCAAGTTCTTTTTATCTCTAACATCTGCGATCCTGTGAATAATACTCTTCCCCTTGGCCCCTGCTGGCCACTTGTCTGGAGTCTCTGCCAGAGCTTTCCCCCACTACCCCTCAGAATGGAGACCACAAAGGGTCTCCTACTCTGGATGGATGGCTCTGGAAGCCAGAGTTGATACTGAAAGCAGAAATGAAGTTCTGAATCCCGAAGCCAGAGCCCAGGGATAGAAGAATTTGGGCAGGAATTGCGAGTACAATAATTCCCAGAACCAGGTGAAAGGGGACTGTGGGGACCTGACGGCTCAGACCAATGTCATCTGAACTTGTCCAGCAACAGCGACAGCAGTACATCCAGTTGCACTCATGCAGGCCACAGAAGCTTTTCTCAGGCTAAATGGGGGCACTGACTGAGCAGCGGGACCCAAGACAGGGCTAGAGAGGAGGCTGGGGTAGAGAGAGGAGGCTGCAGCCAGAATCCTGGTTCTTGTCCCGCTTCCCTGCCTGCCTGCCATGTCATTTTCCCAGACATCTAGCCTATCTGTATCAGAAGAAGTTAAGAGACTGGAATACTTGTCTGGTGAACGTCCTGTTCTCTGATCACAGTTGCTCTCTGAGACTAAATTAGTGGCTAATTTTACTGAAGAAAGTAATATGGCCGCCGGGATCCTCAAAGCTCTCTTGTTTGGCCCTGCAGTTTCTGTGCCCAAGGGGAGGTCTCATTGGTCAATGAAACAGAGGACTTGATAACTCTGTGAGTAGCTACTGGTGTGGTTTCAGTTCTTCCTGAAGGGAGACTGGTTTGGTGATTGTTAAGAAGACTAATCATAAAGCAGAGAGAGCGTAAGCACACAGTTTAGCACCCTAAATGCTCTGTCAGAAGGGTGCTTTCTCTCTCTTTGGTGTATTCTACTCCTGTGTTCTCTTTGATTCAAGAGAGAGGCTACCTAGTCATGATGGTGGCATCTTCTGATGCTGCTAAGAGTTACAAGTGTCTGAAGCTGGAGCTGGTTTTTTTGTCTGTGGGAGGTAGAATTAGGGCTTGAACAGTAATCTTTTTTTGTGTTTCTGAAATTTTCAAGTAGCAACCATGGCCATCTCTTTCATCCTGTTTCTGATGATCAGCCCTGGGAAAAGTTATGCAACTGGAAAATAATATACTCTTAATTTTTTTACTCCCTTTTCCCATGATCCTCTTTCCCCGTTGACAACTTCTACCTTGTTTAATCGTCCAGGACCCCTTTTCTGTCTGGAGGACTCCCTCCCCCATACCCCTCTCCCTGCATTACCCACTACTGAGACTTCTCCAAGAAATGCTGTTCGACTTAGTCCTGGGTCTGTCCTCCAGTACTTCCTCCTTACAGTCTATAAAGTAAAATCCCTGCCAGGGATTGCCAAATTGACAGGAGCAACTAATGTGTTTTCCTTTCGATGGGCATTTATATTTTAACTTGGTGGAAGAAACTTGTAAGAGTTGGACTTCAGATTCCATGTTAGGCCATGAGGGAAATATGTTTTTCCAACAGAAGGCACCTTCCTGACTACCACAAATCACACCTCTCATGGGGAGCCTCGCCAGTCCTAGCACAAGGCTCCACTGGGAACTTTGCTGCAAACAGAAATCCTGAAGGGTAGCTTCTTGAGAAGGGTGTCACTTGTCCTTGGCTGAGCAGTGGACAACCTAGAACCTGCTCTGGAGCCTTGAAGAGCATCTCATCTATTAGCAGAAGGACTTCAGGGCCTCCTTCTGGGAAGTAGAAGAGAATCAGGTAGAAGATGGAAGCTCACCTGAACCGGTGAACTCTGAAGATTGCTAGACTGCTTTAATTGTCTACTCCATAGGGGAGCTTAAACCCTGCACTAAGAACCCATACCTGCCTTTTCCTGCCCCCATAGACTAAACTCTTAGCCTGTCTATGCTTGGCTCTGTCTTTGTTTCTTCCTCCCACTCTTGGCTTCTCTGTTTTCTGCTTCTCTCTGTCTTCTCCTTCCTTGCTCTGCTCCCGGCTCCCTGTCATCTCGTTTTTCTGCCCTTCTCCCACCTGTCCTCTCCCCTGACTCCCGTGACCCACTCTTCCCCATGACCTACACTTTATGTGGAGCGCCAGTCATCATCATGCTTCATCCTGTCAGTGCTGAGTCCCCTCCATGGCCTCCCTTTGGACCTGGCACAGTTAAAAGTTCCCAGGTGGTCCGCTCTTGACTTTGGGAGCTGTCATACATTAGCTTTATCGTCTGTGGCCAGTTGGTTCAGTTGGGTACAACTAGCATTTAATAAGGCCACCCAAGGACATGTGCCTTGTCTCTGTAGGATCCTGTTAGTGCTCTTGCACCCCATGGCAGAGATACCTTCAAGTGGCCACTTCCCCATTCAAACCCATGGTCACAGTGGAGTCTGGGTGAGGAGCTGGGGCTGGATCAATGCTACTTTATGAATAAGGGATACCAGGAATAATAGTATAACATTTTAAAATTAAATTTTTAATTTTGAGATCATTGGAGATTTGCATTTTGTAATTTTACAGGTCTAAAAAGAGTTTTAGCTTAATATAATAGCTAGAATTCAGGCCCAGGCAGACCTAGACTCAGATTCTGGCTTTCTTTTTTATTAGTTTTGTGACCTTAGCCTACTTTACTCTTCTGTGCCTCAGTTTCCTTAGATGTACTCTACAGAAAGTAATAGCAAGTGCTTGGCCTCTTTCCACCTCCATCTGCCTGCCTGCCTTTCTCTTCCTCTCTTGATCCTGAATCTCTTTTGTTACACTGTTTTACATCTTCATTGTCCTTTTATTTTTTACCAGTGTTTCTTGGAATTCCCCCACCTTTTCTCTTCTCCCAGTTTTGTGCTTCTCTTCCCATTTTCCTGACTCTTAGCTGGTTCTCCATTTTCAGTTTCTTGCTTTCTCCTGCATCACCCCCCAAATGAATTTTCACTGTCTTTACAAAAATGTTTCCTGATCCATTTCTCTCTGTCATTCACTGTTTAGGGGTCCTTCGTGGCTTCCAGGAGAATGTGCAACTCTTAATTATTTATAAGCACAAGAGAATAATTACAGAAATGATTTAATTGCTTTTTTTTTTTTAACATAGATCCTAACAGTATCTGCTGAACTAGAGGATGGTGGAGTGAGAGCATTATCAGCAGGCACATTCGATATGAGAAAAAGATTGGTTTGGGTGAGCTTGAGGTGAGAATGCAGCTATACAGAGTACATAGAAGTTTCAATCTCATTTGTCAAAGCATCTGAAAAAAAAAAAAGATAGGCAATTATTCACAGCTAGGAATACATAGAATGGAAAGTAAATGTCACCAATATTTGAATTGGAGGGAAAGAGAGTAGAGCTAATTATTACTTTTTAGAAATAATTTGGGTGCTCTGAGCAATGTAGCAGATGAAATGCTGCACTCACTTTTATGGACTTTATTCTCCTTTGGGCTACTCCATAGGGTTGAATGGAAATATTCACTTAATGAAGTAGGTGTTAGAATGGGAAGAGCCTAAATTGAACAGCCAAGTCAGGAGGCCTGGTTCTATCTTTGCTTTACAATCAGTATAGCTATTTGACTCTGGTAAGTCCTTTAATCTCTCTTGACCGCCTTTTCTTCATCTGAAAAGGACGGGGTTGGGGTTTGTAATCCACTTGAGAAGTTTCAGATATGATGTCTTTGAGAAGAGGGTGCTGATTAAAGGAAAGGTGACCAACTAAATAGGATGGAAGCCACCAAAAATGTACAGGGGTCAGGGTGAGTAGATTAAAAGTGAACAAAGGAAATGAGGAATGGTGGCAAAATATGAAGATGTGTGGTCAAATATGACCTTTCAACCTCATCCTTGCGGATACATTTTAAGATTTGTTATGTAGAGGGTGGCAAAGAGAAGGTGGAGCTCTTCACATGGAGTGGGTAAGAAAAGGGAACATCCTGAGGACGCATGCCCTATTTTTATCCCCGCTCCATTCTAGTCCTCACCCCTCCACAGAAATCCAGATGAACGTGTTATCTTGCTGTGATGTGCCAAAGACTGTTCAGTCTGGAAGGACTCTCAGATACTATTCCAATGCCCTTATTTTCAGTAGAGGACACTGAAGCCAAAAAAGATGAAGTGGCTTGCCTGAGGCCATACCTCAGTTCTCTCCTGGAGATGGCCTACTTTTTTCAGATTATCAGGTCAGCCTCTAGTAGGTCTTTAACCTCAACAAAATACCAATCACAGTAGTTCACAGTCTACAGATAATGTGATATAATGCATTGCTGTCTCTCCTTTCCCCTGATTAGAGGTGAGGGCGAGGGCAAATTGAAATTGAACTGGGGTTTGGGGTTAATATGATTTGAGATAATTGATAAAAAGTATATTAATAAATGTGTCAAATATTGATAAAAGAATATAATTTAATAAGTTTTGACTATATGTGGTAGAAAACCTATGTATCAGGAGTTGTATGCACTTATGATAATCATAGACAGACAGACGGAAAGCAAATTTGGATAAAGTAAATTCTGTCTAGGTTAGACTCCTCAATAATCAAAGAAAATTTCATTAACTGGTGTGTCCCAACCACTTACAAGCTAGATAACTCTTGCCTGTTCTCCAAAAATGGTACCCCGAGGTTACCCCTTTTACTTCTCTGCTTGAAGCATTCTCCTAACTGAGATACTTAGTAAAGAAGGATTCAGGTATGCAGGAAAATTTGTGTGCAGCAGAGTATTTTATCCCGGAAGAACATGGAGGCTTACAGAAAGAAAGGAGAGGGAAATCAGAGATATCAGGAAAAATCTCCACAGTATATGGCTGAAGGTGGGAGATACAAATAACCAAATCTTACATTTCATAATGATTTACAGTTTTCAAAGTAAATTTATATACTTTGTCTTAATTGGATACTTATAGCAAGTGTGCCAGATGGGAAACTTAGTCTCCTATTGTCTCGCTGAAAAGGGAAGATAACTATTATCACTAACTCCATTATCCCCACAAGTCTCTGAGAAGTTATATATCAAAGTTGGAGAAATTATAAGTGTCAGAGCTAGGGCTGGAATGCAGGTCTTCTGGCTCCTGATTTAGTGCCCACAAGAGAAGAGAACCATGTAAGTCACACTGAGGTGTGTTAAAAAGGCCATGAGTGATGGGTGGTGTCAAGTCAGCACAGAGAAGTCAAACTTTATTTAGAGGGTTTGGCCCCAGAATTATTTGTAGACCTTGACTGATGACCTTTACATTAAATGAAGAGCTTAGCTGAGACTGGAGATGATTGAGAAGCTACTTATAGGAAAGAAAAAGAGGCTATGGGTATCTTAAGTATGCAAGCTAGGTTGGGGAATTCATGGGCAAAGGCCTATTCATGGAATTTTAAAATTAGGACAATGAGGATCAAACCTCAGTTAGTGAACAAAAAGCAAAACCATTCAAGCAAAAGATGACAAACTCAGTTCTACAACCTCTCACCTTATCTGTGTAGGAAAAAAGGAGCCACTATTAAAGCTTTTTTACCAGGGCACACTTAGCCTGTTCTGAACAAAGCCCAAAATGGGCTGGGGCATTTTCCCTTCATTAACACTTCATTAAGCATTGTCAGATATGAGCCTTCTAGCCAGATCCTGGCAAGGGACTCTTACTGAGGTGATAATGAGGAGAAAATGTACTAGGTTTTTGGCCTACTCCAGAGTTGTTGAATGTAGGCTAAAATATATTTTGATAACATTGGCTTTAAAATGGGTATCAAATATTACTTTATACTGTGCAGAGTAAATAGAATACATAGGCCCAAACAGAAAGAGACATGCACGCCAGGATAACATGACACATTTTGGAGAGATGTGGTGATTCGTTGTAAACAAATTGTAAAAATCTGAGTTGTGTTAGACTTCACAGATGATGGATCTTGATAGATTTGCAACTTGTACCTCTTATTTAAAAAAATACCTCTTTCAAAAACAGACATACCAATCTTGTATGACTGTTAGGATGTTAGTGCTTCTAGCCCTAATCAATGTCTTCAGGATGTTTAATATTTATCAGCAACCAAGTGTTTTTAGAATTAAATAGTGCTCACTTTCTAGTGTTTACTAGCTTGCCTAGTTTTCTTAAGAGTGCTTGTCACCCTGATTTAATATCCTGTGAAAGCCTGAAGGTACAACATTTTAAGAAAAAAAATGATATTTAATCTTTACTTTGAATAAGCTTTTGATTTGATCATCCACAACAATTGCAAAAATATTAAAATATGAATCAAACGTGGATGCCCCCTAGGATCATTTGATGTGGACACAGTTGTCTGGAAGATCTTACTCATAGGAATCAGCAATCTGATGTCAACCAAAATTTTGGAAGTATGTGTGAATGTGTGTGTGTCTGTATGGGGATTCTGGAGGACACAACAAATGATAGAACGGTGTTTTCTTTTTTTTTGAGTTGGAGTCTCACTCTGTCGTCCAGACTGGAGTGCAGTGGCCGCTCCCGGCCACCGCAGCCTCGACCTGCTGGGCTCCAGCGATCCTTGCGCCTCAGCCTTCCGAGTAACCGGAATTACAGGCATGCACCACCACGGCCAGCTGATTTTTTGATTTATTGTAGAGATGAGGTCTCGCTGCCCAGGCGGGTCTCGAACCCGCAGGCTCAGGCAATTCACTCACCTCAGCCTCCCAAAGGCGCGGGATTACAGGCTGAGCCACCGAGCCTGGCAAAACAGTGTTTTCAGGGGTATTTTCCTGGGCCTTGTTTTGATATCATAGTTTTTTTAAAAGCAGTATTTTGACAACAGTCAAGAAGATTTAAAAAGAAAGAGAAACGAATAACTCCAACATTCTAATAAGCAACTTGTCAAAAGTGGAGTTGGAAGGGGATTATCATATATGAATCCCTGCTATGTGTAAGAGCTTCATATGAGCCATCTTATTATAATTCTCTTAATTAATTTTGCTGGTGAAAACCCATCACTTCCCTAGACCTCACTTTCACCTTATTCTCATAGTGAATTGGTATTGTAGAATTTAGTCTTCTTTTCATGTTCATCTTCGCAAAAAAGTCAACATTTTGATAATTTCATCAATATATCCTGGGATTAGCTCCTTGGAAAGTGGTATAGGGTTGATTTTCTCTTTCATAACATCTATCATGTATTGGACTTGGTGCAGATCATTGAGGTGCAGTGGTGAAGTTGGAGAAATAGAGAGACATGCATAGGTTTTAATCAGTAGTAACTTGCAGAATGCTTCACTAAAGGAGAAAATGGCACAGAATTGATAAAGTAGATTGAACTGGAGCAACCAAGATCTGGGAAGCCATTGTGAAAAGTCTGCAACAGTGAGCTACAAAAGCCAGGCATGGTAACCCTTGGACATTTCAAAGGCTTATCTCACAGGGCTAGGAAAAATAATGCATGTTAAAACTGCTGGTGATGTTGATACTTAGTAGGTGGTTACTCACCAATGTTAATTTGATGTAAAAAATGGAAGCAAAGAAATTAAAACAAAAATCTCAACATAACATCATGAAAACCCCATGTGGCAATTCAGAAGTTCCCTGAGTGGGAAGTGTCATGCTGGAGTATGGTTTTATGAAGCTCCCTGAAGTCCCTTGACCACTGGTAGTGACAATCCCATCCCTGAGTCTCCTCTTCTGCTGGGTGGGCTCCAGTCTCAGTGGGGACTTTGGTGCTTCCAGGCACAAGACCTCTGTTGCCAATTGCTTAGAGGAGAGGTTTCCTAATTATTCTATAACGATGGTGGCATGATATCACATAGTGAATCTTTATTTTCCCAATTAGAGCTTTTTAAAATAACCCTATACCATATATTTTTTTGGAAACTACAAACAATAAAACCAAGAAATACATGATCTCTGAAGAAAGGACAGTCCTTTAAATTGAATACATTTAGCTGTACCAACAACTCACTACATTGTTCTTATTTTTCTCATTTCTCTGTGGGCCAGTGATAACTTTATCATGGGTTGTCATTGATCCATGGACCAGTGTTTGGGAAGCACTGGTGTAGATATTATTGCCAGAGGCAGCGTTTCCAAGGAAATTACTTCTAAGAGCCATAGGTCCAGATGCATTCCTTGAACTGTTAGGCTGAATCCTGATAGGTGGCAGGGTTGGGGGAAGAGGGGTTGGCTCTACCCTGTTTCTCTTACAAAAATTATGGCACAAGGAAGAGTGTGGCACTGAGGTTCTATGGGATATCATAATCTCCATCAGTGACAGATTGATGAGGCTCGTCGGGATTGAGGGGGAAGTGATCGATGTACTCTGTCTTGACTTTAGCAAGCCTTTTATTTCTGTCTTGTGTGACATATTCATCAATAATCTGAGAAAAAAGAATCTAGACACAACTTTCTGGTTGGAAGGTTATTTCAAATCTGCTGTACAGAGGAGAGAGGACTCTTATGAGAGTTAGAAATGCAGGGTGTGAGTTTGGACTTTGGCCTGACTTTCTGTGTGATCTTGAACAAATTCACTGAATTCATTGGGTCTCAGTTTCCCCATCCATGAGATGAGAATTTCATCCCCTGGGGCTCATCAAGTTATCTTCAGCATTAAAACAATAAAAAATAAGAAATAGTAACTACTTAGGCTCAAAAAGAGATCTGATTCTTTGTTTTGAGTTTCTATTATATCAGCTCATTGATGTACAGTAATCGCATGCTGCTCCAGTATCTATGTGTAAAGAGAAAAACTAGGATTACTTAGTAAACTCATGGACACAGGCATTATTCATACCTGTGGGAATAATTTTTCTTGTTTCTGGTTCCTGGAGACTCAAGCTGATGGAGTTCTTCATATTTTTACTTTTTGGAAATGTATAAAAAATGATAGTACAAACAATTCAAGGCTCAGAGAAGGAAACCCCCCCCGAAAATATAGCATGTCAAAAATAAAAATCAGCTATGTAGTATTATTTTTTAAATAAATCAATAAAGGAACATCCAGTGATTTTTAGACATATAAAAGATAGAAAGTAATCTAACTTGAACTAAGTGTGGTGACTCACACCTGTAATCTCAGCACTTTGGAGGACTGAGGCAGGAGGATTGCCTGAGCCCAGGAGTTTGAGGCCTGCCTAAGCAACATAGTGAGACCTCATCTCTAACAAACAGAAAGAAAGAAAAGAAAAGAAAAGAAAAGAAAGAAAAAGTAATGTAACTTGAATTGAACAGGTACTTTGCTGTATGCTTTGTATTTTATTTTATTCCACTGATTATGTTATTTAATTGCATTATATTAACATATTACATTAATGGTATTGTTTTGATTTTCCTTTTACCCTGTGTGGTAAAAATTATGACTCCCACTTTATATAGGAGGAAATTGGGGCCCAGAGATTTTGAGTGGGTGTCAAGATTGCCTATCAGGTAAGGGGTGCAGCCAGGATCGGCTCTAACCCAGGTATCTACAAATCACAAGATTTCCCTTGCACGCTACATTCTTCCACTACCACCTGGCCGTGCAGAGTAAACATCCAAGGTGCTTGGATGCAGCCTGGATTTTTTACCTATCTTATTCTGCTATTTTTCCTTTCCAACAAGATGACCTTGAATTCCTTTCCAGCTGTATGTTTCTAGAGTGCTTGAATGAATAGATTCCAAGGAGAGTGAAGCTGACCCTAGTGATACGGAGGGATGGTAGGCCAGAATAGAGACGCATAGGATGAAATGGAGCAGCGCGTCATGCACTATAGTAGCAAGCATAAATATCCTCTTAGAAATGGAGTGAATCACACCTCGCCCTTTGAGCTACAAGTAGTTTGGTCCTTCATTTGAGGATAAACTCACTTATTCTTCCTCTAGCTGGGTGGAAAGAAACATTTTATTCTGAAAGATTCAAGTATAAAAATATCACATGGTTTCTCTCTATAATATAGATACATACACATATGCAGATTTTCTATTGTGGAGATTTTTTTTTAATGGTCATTGAATGGACTCTATGGTTCCATTCAATAAAGTCAAAGCTTTGAGCTGGCTATGACTCACTAAAGAAGGTAAATTTTTAATAGCCAGTTGATACTGTCGGATGACTTTTAATATGCACATTTTTCTTAGTTCTTTGGGCTTTTCTTGTGCCTGTCTTTGTTTCTCTGAGTACAGTGGACCACAGTGGCGTAAATCTGAGGCATGTAGTCACAAGACCTTTGTGTGACATCCAGATCTTCCATTTGGCTCTGCCTCTTTGCCAGCTGCATGACCTTGGGCAGATCACTGAACCTCTCTGAGCCAAAGCTTATTTGCCCATAAAATGGTAACAGATGATGTAATGATTGAAATGAGATACATGAGAGTACTTGTTAAGCTATAAGCACCGTACAAGCATTAAAAGTTATTCATATTCTGGTCAGAAGGAATTTTAAAAAAACTCAGATTTTCACCAGGATGATTGTATGTATGGTTAATATTTCACTGATTGAACCACTTTCAAATTTGCTTCATCGGAAAAACATTCTAGTCCAAACACCTCCTCTGTGTAAGCGAAACATGACAAAGCTGCGTCTCGGTCCCATTGCCCTCATTCAGTGACTTCTTAGCTCTTATCTAACCTGTCTCTCTTGTTCTGTGGATGTCTGTACACATTATGCCATATAATTAATTTTAGTTGATAGGCAATCAGCCTGCCAGGCTGCTATAGTGACTGTGATACTTTGCTGTTTCTCTTATAGTATTGCTCACCTTTCTGCACAGGCTTGCTTCATAGTACCAGGGTTGACTTTACCCTAGAGTGTGACCAGTAGGTGTTATAAACCGAAGGGTCTACACTGGCATCTCCTTTGCCATGTGGTGGCAGAGCGAATGGGTGAAAGGGCTGGTAAAAAGTGGCTCAGGCATTGGGGTACTTGTTGAATGGCTGCTGATTTGACGAGTCCCTCAGTGGAGTGCTTCCATGAGGGGCAGGTTGTCAGTGAAGGTGAGTATGTGAATGCCCTGGAATAACATTGAAGAGGGAAAGAGGCAAGTGTATGCCACCTTGCATCAGCAGGGCATCAGGAGCAAGCTGGCAGCTTTCTGTGCACAACCGCCCCGACATGCACTCATCTCTTGAGCAAGACATCTGGCTCCTCCACCCACTCCCCCTCCTTTCTCCTTCCTATATGATTGCATCCAGGCCATGGTAGACATTCTCCTGGGCCACACCTGGGCATCAGTCACTACTGGCAGAATGAGTGTTTTGACCCTGTTAACCCCTGTTGAGGTGACAGGAGAGAGAATAGACATGATCAGGGACAGAAGAGACAGACAGGAAGAGACAGGCATTACAGGAGGTGGAGGCTAGGAGGTTGGAACTGTAATCGGAAGAGGCTATTGAAGTAATGTGATGAAACAATGCGTGGATAATTCAATTATTTTTAAAATGCAGGTTATTCAACTGAGGAATGGAGAGAGAACTAGGAAGCTTAGAAAGACTGTACTGAGAGACTGGGGCGCTCCACCTATGGATGTTTGTTTTTTCATGATCAGATGGACTTAGACTAGGAGTTTTTCCTCAGAGAACGAACATTCAAGGGACTCACAGAGGCTTGAAGGGTGGAAAATGGACCACACAGGTGCTCTGGACCACGTCTGACTATGCTCCAGGCTTTGTCTTGAGGAGAATTTTAAGCAGTGAGTCTGTTAAACATTTCTTGTTTTCCTCACTCCTTTTTCCCATTTGCCATTTACCTCTTATTCTTTCCTATTCTCACCCCTCTTAAATGTAGGCTTTTGCTCATTTAATTGTGGTAAAAATGAATGGTTTCACATTTCCTCTTGTAGCTCTCCTAAGTCATTAAATCCCTTGGCAATTTGTAGGGATGCAGCTAGAGAAAAAGTAGAATTGCAATCAAGGAAAGCATGATATGATATTTTCTATTAAACAAATATTTATTTGCATTTAATAGAAAGGCAGTGTGCCCATGGCAGCTCCCAGAGATGCGAAGGGGGAATGCAGGGTGCTAGGAGCCTCTAGCTGTTCACAGATTTCCATCAGTTATACCCCTCTTCCTCTCCTCCACCCCCCAACAGGAGCCATCACAAATAAATATACATGCTGAATGCAGACGTTGCGTTTGCTCCGCAGTGCAGCCTCAGCACAACTGCAGAAGCCCTGCTTTCCAAACAGATCGCCAACCTGCTTTCCAAACAGATCACCAACCTCAAACCCTCTATGTGGAAATGATGGACCACCACTGGGGGGGGAGGGGCATGGTTAAGGGCAGTGAATTTGAGAATCGAAATTAGTTTTTCTGGCTCTTACCTGTTTGGATTTAGGCAATGACTTATCCTTTTAGAACTGCAGGCTCCTCCTCATTGTTAAATCAGAGAAATAATACCAACCTTGTGAGATTAGTGGAGAAGGAAATGCCTTACCTCGCTAAGTATAGCGCTAGGCTGGGAAGGAAGCCCTTTCATGGTGAGCCTGTGGAAGTGCAAAGCACTATGTCTTGTCCCTCCACAGATATTCCATGTGGTCCTCCCAACAATCCTGTGAGGTGGGGATTATCGTACAAATGAGAAATCCAGGACTCGGGGGGATTATGGTTTGATCCAGGCCACACATGTGTGAAGTGGTGGAGGAGAATGTGTCTCAGAGAAAGATTTGCTCGGGTTGAAGGAGACAGGGCTGAAAGAGAGTGTTCATGGCGGGAGATGCTTGCTTTCCTTTAGCCTGGGATCTGGTGAAGTCTCCCAGGGGCCTTGAGGCCTCTGCCTGGAAGCAGGGCCATATGAGATGATATAAGATGAGCCTATTCTGGGCTGTGGGATGTTTATGGAATGGAAACTTTCAGAGATACCACAGCAAAGAAAGTGGAAATTTCAGTTTCGTGTGCTAAGAATAAATCTATAGAGAAATGATTTGATATAAGCTGATGAACAGAAAAAAAGAGAGAGAGAGAGAGAGAGAGAGAGTGTGTGTGCGCGCCTGGGGACAGCAGTGTACCCATCTGCTTCTATTATTATTGTTGTTGTTAAGCTAAGAAGAGGATGCTTTCTTCATCCTCCATTCTCCTTTTAGGAGCTCTTCAGGTTGCCTAGACACCTGTGACACACACCACTTCCCACTGTGGCATCTGAATACGCCACAAGGCGCAGAGCTATTCGCTTCTTCTCAGTTTCTGGCTTGATCCTTACCTGGAGCTGCTCCACCACTAGAAGCTGTCAGGAGATCTTGTGGCCCTAACGCAGGAGAATGAGGGAAAGACAGAGTAGGCAAATAGGCCAGAAGGACAAGGAGAGAGGTTTCCAGAAGGAAGAGGAGATAAAGAAATGTGGAGGACAATATTTTTCTCAGAACGAGTTGCAAGGTAAAATGAATGCTGAACATTAAGTGCATAATTTGAGTAATTAACGTTCCAGATGGGAGAACAGTTTTATATTCTTATTCATATTTTCTAAAGGTTCAGAGCCACTCAGTAAACTGTTTCCTGAATTGCTGTCATCACTGGCTTGATCCCAAAGGACCACACATGGCACAACTTCATTTGAGTTTCCAGGTGTCTTTTACATTTTTTAAATAAATGAAATGTTTTGTCTCTTAGGCCAGAATTCCCAACCAGTGTGCCATGAATGGGTTACAGATATGATTAAATTATTGTTCTGCTCAGCCCTTTGGCACAGACCACAATCCCTCCAGGGCTCCTGGGAAAAGGTCTGAACACCCAGCGTGGGTTTGCTGCTGGCCTGACAGCCCTGAGAAAGGTTCTGGTGAAAAAGGTTGAAGAGTACTGGGTTAGCATCTGTGTGTCTTTGGGAGAATCTTTCTTCAGACACAGGTTAACTACATACAAATGCAGTTCCCAGCCAATCCATATCAGAGAAAAAAGATCCAGTTCAGAACTTGCAGCTTCACTGTGTGAAATTTCTCTTGAAGAATGGCCGGGCCTTGGGCAACATCTCCCTTGGGCTCACAGCAGGCTTCAGGGCTCCTCTTTCTCCCTCAACCCCCTTTACACTCTTTTCTTTATTCTTCTTCATAGTTGAACTATTTAACATGATGTTTAAAGGCATGCCTGACTGCCTTGTGGAGATTCAGAGTTGCCATGGCAATGTGGCCTGTTTCTCCAAATTAGGACATATTCCCTGCCCTTTTTTTTTTTTAATGTGCTATGTTTTCTCTCCCATACCATTTCTTTGCTTCTTTACATCCTTCCCTGCCTTTCTCCCCCAGAATGCTAATTTAAGTACCTGTGCCCCGAACGGGAGAGGTCTGCAGGCTAGGGAGCCCCTTCCTGATGTTCTCCCCAACCTCACCCTCCATCACACCGTAGAGGGGTCTGTGTCCCAGGGGCTGCCATTTCAGTAGCCTCCAAAGAGTTCTTTCTGCTAGGTTTGCTCCTGAAGTCCTTTTTTTTTCCTCCTGGATTGGGCTGATAGCAACTGAATTTCGGTTTTACATGAAAACCTTTTGTGAATGGAAATAGGTAAGGAAAAGATAGCTGTGGCTTGGATTTTAAAGATTACGTACCAGAAACTTTTCCCCAGGAACCTGTCCCTTTAGGGGGCACTCACATGGTAATCGAGGGTGTGTGCACTTCAGCTTTTTCTGTGCAACTCATTTTAGGATCCCAGGAAAATGTAAACTTCAGATCAGTAAAGTTGTGTGACCTAAGGGTAAGGACAGAAGCTGGTTAAGGTATTTTAAAAAAAGAAAAGAAACGCTGTGGGATGAAGGTGTTTCTTTCCTTCAGGATTATTTCTGCTCCATAGACTGTAGATAACTCTTCGAGCCTCTTGAATTACTGGCTGTGATAAAAATGGGGAAAGAAAGAGAATGAGAAAAGCAAGGCAGATTTAACTCTCCTTTCGCTCATTTTCATGGCTGGTGCTCGGTCCTTGGCACCCGGAAGCCGATTAGAAGAGGTTCCTTGGGCCCATGCTTAGAGCAGAGACACACAAACTTGAGTGCACTTTGAAATTACCTGGGGAGTTTTAAAAAATATATAGATGTCTGACCTTCCCACAAAGAGTCTGATGTCATTGTGTGGGGTGCAACTTGGGCACCGTCATTTTTTTTTTAATGCTCTTCAGTTTATTCTAATGTACAGCAGAAGTTGAGATTTCCTGGCTTAGACAGCAACTGTTTTGGGAAGGTTGAAATAATGGCTTCCATATGTTTCGCCGTAAGTGGTCATCTCTGAAATCCTTGGAAAAAAGGCACATACTTCTCAGATTTTGTTAATTCAAACCTTCTCTTCCCTGCTTATCACTTTTAGAAAATGCGAGCTCCCTGCCTGTTCCTCATGAAACATGACTGTTTTTTGACCTGTGAAAGGGGTGAAGGGAGAACACCAACACAATTAGCCAGGTAAACAAGACGGAAGCTGACCCAGGGCCAAGCCTCACCGCAGGCCGGCGATGACAAGGTTGGAACCCAGGCAGTGTCAGGGCTGCCAGTGCGAGGGCCAGGAGTGGGAAATCATGCTGTAGCAGTTACAGTTAGGTCGGAATATGACACTCGGTCGTGTGACTGAAAGAAACGTGACAGAGCACTTTGATTTGCTTCTGGAGCTTGACTGAGAGTGGCTGATGGAGCTTCCCATGGAGGGCCTCTTCTAGTGCCAGAAGTTAGCAAATTGACAACTGTGTTTTCACCTTGTTCCTTTTCCTTGCATTTGCCTGTAGGCAGGGTGTATTAAGTATATATACGCAAGAGGTAGCAAGCTTTCAAATTACAGATTTTTGACCATTCAGAAAACATCACTAGAATGATCAACTATTTTTTTTTTTTCCTATGATTTCCATCAGGGAGGAATCCTGGGTGGTAGGAAAGATTTTTGATTCCTGTGCAACCTGTGGCACAATGCAGAAGTTCCTTATCCTCTTGAACCTCATTTCTACATCTGTAAAATGGGGTGGAAATGGGCAGGGGATGGGGATTGCCAAGGCCTCTTAGTTTGTAAGGATTTTGTTTGTTTCTTTCAGTCTCATGTCCGCACCAGCTACTTATTAACGGTTACCTATCAGGTGACGATATGATGGCAGCCTTGTCTTAGACCAGGTTGGGAATTAAGCCAGATTATAGGAAATCCAGAGTGGAGTATCCTGGATTCATTCAGGGAAATCAATCATTACACACATGATTTGTAGCAGAATGCATTCTCAGCTTTGAAAACCAAACTTGAAACTCAGGGAAAAGCTAAGGAGTAGTCAGAAGAAGAAAAAGGCCAAGATTCTGTTGAGATGGAGAAGAAGTTTCAAAGCCCACTGTGCCTGTCCTAAGGCATGCTCTAGGGCATTTATCTTCTCCTGAGGACCAGGCCTGGACCACGGACCCTAGCACTTCTCCTACTTGAGTACTTATAGCTCTCTGGGTAGACAGATTGAAATTGTCAGATTTCTTAATAGTCAGGCATCTTCCAAAACCAAGAGTTAATTCAGCTCTACATCCTCTTCAGTTCAAGGGACCATCACACCATAAGCCAAGCACGGTACTAGGTACTGATCTCAAGAAGCTTACAATCCCAGTAATAACTACAACTCTAGCAACAGCCATTTGTATACCATACAGTATACAAAGCTATTTTTACATTATCCTCTTTGTTCCCCATACTATTTATGCATGATATATTTTATCCATCAGAGTGACAATTTAAAAAAAATTAAAATGCTCAGTGTTGGTGAGAGTATGGGGAAATAGACACTTTCATAAATTCATGATAAAAATACAAATTGGAATGACCTTTGTGGAAGACAGTTTGGCGATAGAAGCCTCAAAAATATGTATGCCCATTACAGCTATTCAACTTATAAAAATTGATCCTATGACAATGCAAAAATATTTATTTGAAAAATGGTCATCATAGTATTATGTATCATTGTGAGCAATTTGAAACATTTTACATGTTCAGTGATGAAGGGCTAGTTAAAATAAACTATGGTGTGGATGATAAGCAACCATTAAAAATCACATTATGTAAGAAAATATTTAATGAAAGGGGAAAATGTCATTTCTATAAATACAGGAAAAAAGCAGGTTGGAATAATAGTCATCAAATATTTATTGAGTGCTTACTGTGTTTGGGACACTGTACGAGACACTGAGAATAGAGTGAATAATCAGACTCACAGACCCCATTTTCTAGAAGGTTATATCTTGTGGGGATGGGAAGTCTATACTCTGGGAACTTTAATCTGGTAGTGGTGTGAGGTGGGGAGTGTACACTCTGGAAAGCTATGCTCAGTGTGGTGTTTGTATTTCAGAGGATGGGAGTAAGATTAGGAGGAGTACATGTTTGTAAATATAAATATGCTATAAAGATAGGAGAATTTAAAACAGATTGACATATAGACAATAAAATCACGTTATTTCTGAATGAAAGTAGCACAGATGATTTAAATGTTCTGTATTTTTTTAATTTTTTAAATTTAAAAAATTTTTAGTTTTTAAATTTTTTTGTGGAGCTGGGGATCTCACTATGTTATTCGGGCTGAACTTGAATTCTTGGCCTTGAACAATCTTGCTAGAATTATAAGCATGAGCCACCACTGTGGCTTCGTATGTTTCCTGTAATTCTTACATTTTCCATAATTAGTATGCTTTATAAAATATGCTCTTATAATAAGAATACATATGTATAAAAAGAAACATAGTTCTGTTTTTTGAGTTGGAGTCTCACTCTGTCACCCAGACTGGAGTGCAGTGGCCACTCCCGGCCACCGCAGCCTCGCCTGCTGGGCTCCGGCGATCCTTCCGCCTCAGCCTTCCGAGTAGCCAGAATTACAGGCGCGCACTACCACGCCCGGCTGATTTTTTGATTTATTGTAGAGATGAGGTCTCGCTGCCCAGGCGGGTCTCGAACCTGCGGGCTCAGGCAATCCACTCACCTCAGCCTCCCAAAGGCGCGGGATTACAGGCTGAGCCACCGAGCCCGGCTAGAAACATAGTTCTTAAGAAAGTTGCTAAATTTTCGTGGATCCCATTTTCATTTGTGAACACCACCTTTCTTAAAATTTAATCCTCTATTTCTCCTGGCTTGCGCCAATAAATAAAAATAAAGTAACAAAAACATACTCCCTCTCCCCCACTGCCTTCTACCACCATGGTGGAAAAAAGCCTCTGCATATAGAAGAATGTATTTTGAAACAGAAACACGAAAGCTTCTCTTGTAAAGGCACAATCTGAAAACTGCACAGTCTGAAAATCTTTTTAACCCTGAAAAGGTTAAAGAACACTAATAAAAAGCACGGTAATGCTTACTGTATGTTTGAAGGGGATCTGCCGATTGTTTCTCTTAAGCCCAGTCAGATTGGTTTTTGCTTCTGGATGTCAGCATACAGTGTTTATAAGAGACTAAAAACATTTCACCAAGGAGGCAACCTGGCCTTGCCTGCTGCAGCAGACAAGGGACCTATGACATTAATCCAGAGGGAATTGTGGGTGGCAGTCACTGGTTCTCTCACATGAGCCTCTTTTTTGCTTTCTCCTATCCTTCCCTGTTCTTAGTGTATTTTCTTTTCTTACTCAATTTCAATCCCTTTCAATCCATCGCATTTATGGAACGTTGCTATGCATTGACATTATGTTGGTCCCACTCTCCATAGCCTTCGGTTTTAGTAACCTCTTCGGTGCTGATATGCCTCTTGGGCCTGAGCTAGCATTGCCAGTGGTCAGAAAGGGTGTTGTTGGCTCCTGACCTAGAAGAGAGGATCACCGGCAACTAGTAAACATTGAGAATTCTGCCGACTTTGTCATTGTCATTTGGGTCAACTTAGAATTCCCTTGTACTGGGTCTATAGAGAATCAGAAAACCAACTTATTGTCTTAGTCCGTTTTGTGCTGCTATAAAGAAATATCTAAGGCTGGGTAATCTATAAAGAAAAGAGTTTTATTTGGCTCAGTTCTGCAGACAAGAAGCATGGTGCCAGCATCTGCTTCTAGTGAGGGCCTCAGGCCGCTACCGCTCAGGGAGGGAGGCAAAGGGGACCTGGTGTGAGCAGAGGTCAGGTGGAGAGAGAGCAGAAGCAAGAGAGATACCAACCAGCTCTGAGGAGGGGGAAACGCTCATGAGAACTAATAATGAGCAAAAACTCACTCATTACCCGAAGGAAGGCGCCAAGCAATTCATGAAGATTTCACCTCCATGACTGAACACCTCCTATTAGGCTTCACCTCCAACGTTAGGGTTTCAACATAAAGTTTGGAAGGTCAAACAGCCAAACTATAGCACCTTCATTTTACAATATATGGCTATGATGGGTGGGCGGCGATGACCATGATGTTACGTGCATTGGGACTCTCCTGCTAGGCCTCATTTTCTCTCCTGTTGAGGAAAAATGATTATTTAAGAAGCGACATTCAGATAGAAATGTTGCCTGTGATTTAAGCCTGCTTTGGTTGGAAACAAATCATGGGTATGCTTGATACTGTCCTTTAGCTTTTTTAGATTGCTCTGTGTGTGTGTATGTGTGTGTGTGTGTGTGTGTGTGTGTGTGTGTGTGTGTGTGAGAGAGAGAGATATGTATTATGTATATATATAAATTATATATATATAAATTATATGGTCTTCTTGCTCTGATTAGGTGTTTTAAAGATAAGCTAATACTTGTGTAAGATAAACTAATGCTTGTGTTTGCTTCAGAGAAGATTAGGGTATTTGTGTTTTCTTCTGCTATATTCTCTGTAGCTTCTCTATGCCTCCCATTTTTATTAATAAATGAAAGAAGCTGGGCTTGGTGGCTCAGCCTGTAATCCCGCGCTCTTGGCAGGCTGAGGTGAGTGGATTGCCTGAGCCCGCGGGTTCGAGACCCATCCGGGCAACTTGGCGAGACCTCATCTCTACAATAAATAAAAAAATCAGCCGAGTGTGGTAGTGCGCACCTGTAGTTCCAACTACTTGGAAGGCTGAGGCGGAAGGATCGACGGAGCCCAGCAGGTCGAGGCTACGGTGGCCAGGAGCGGCCACTGCACTCCAGTCTGGGGGACAGAGTGAGACTCCAACTCAAAAAAAAAAAAAGAAAGAAAAGTTGTCTCTGAGTGTTTGTGCAGGGTCATAAAGTCAGAAGTCATATGTCAAAACCCTTTATTCCTCAAAGTACAAGCATGAATAAGTTAACCTTATTTTTTTTCAGTTTTTGCAATTCCTATACGAATAAGATAGTTTTCTTAGCTGGGTGCTAATGAGTTATAACGCAAGTCACCAAAATAGTATTTATTCAGTAATATAAAAAGTATAAGTTTACTAACTTTATCCTGCTTTTGTTTTGGACTGCTCCCTAGTTATAAACCCTGACCTTAAATACCTCTCTCTGTAAAGTCCCCTGCTTTTGTCATGTATCTTGTATGTGGGAGTCTAAAAGGATTCAGCTGGTTGACAGAATTCAAACGTTTTCTGATGACACAGTGACAGACTTGCCATCTCTGCCTGCCAGATAGTTGGTCTCAGGTGCTTTAAAGAGTGGATTAGAACTGCCACACAGGCTCTTGTCTCGTTCCCCACCTGCTCTCCCACAGCTCACTGCGTCACTTCACTTCTTCACCTTCTTGCAACATATTGGGAAGAGGGGGGAGAGGACACTTTCTTTGCAGTGGCTCCTTTCTTCAATGCAGATAGCTGTCACAGGTACTTCATAGTGTGGGCATTGAGCAACTGTTTTAGTAAAGGTAACCTTCCTGTCCTTTCCTCTGAATTCAGAAATGTCCTTATCGGAGAAAGAAAGAGAAAGGTTTTCTGAAATGTGAACAGGTGAGCTTACCTGTTCTCTTATTCCCATACCTCCCCCTTAGAAATGCACATCGCAGAGAATTCTATCTTAATTTGGATAAAGATAAATCCCAAATATTTCACCAAGACTTAGTAAATATGCATTATTCCTGGATCTTCTCAAACTTAGCTTTTAAGCCAGGACTGCAGATAATAAAGTAGGAGTTAGAGCAAAGAAATAATTATAAAGAGGGGGCAGTAGCAAACTTTAGGGACAGTTTTCTCACCATCTTTTCTCATCAGTTGAGACCACAATTCTATTAATATCTCTGTGATCTGAATTTGTATTTAAAATGAGCAGTATTTAATTCAGCAGATATTAATTGAGTATGTAGTATATGCAGGGACTCTTTAGGTGGTGGTTATTCAGGGATAAATAGACATGTCTCAGGTCTAGGGAAATTTACATTTCCTACTCTGGGGATTAACTTTAAATATAAAGACATAGGTTAAAAGTAAAGAGATTGGCCAGGCTCGGTGGTTCAGCCTGTAATCCCAGTGCTTTGGGGGGCAGAGGTGAATGGATTGCCTGAACCTGTGGGTTCGAGACCCACCGGGGCAACTTGGCGAGACTTTGTCTCTACAATAAATCAAAAATCAGCCGGGACTGCGTGGTAGTGCTCACCTGTAGGTCCGGCAATTGGAAGACTGAGGCAGAAGGATCGTCGGAACCCAGCAGGTCGAGGATGCAGTGACCGGGAGCGTGCCATGGCACCCCAGTCTGGGCAACAGAGTGAGACGTCAACTCAAAAAGAAGAAGAAAAAAAAAAGTGGAGAGATTAATCAACATATGCCATACAAGTGTTAATCAAAAGAAATCTGGATAGGCTATCTTAATGTTAGACAAAAGAGACTTCAGGAAAAGGAATACTACAAGGCATGAAGAAGAATATTTTATTATAAAAAGTGGGCCATAGGGGAATTTATATCTCTACGAGCACACCTCAAGAAAATGGAAGACAAAAAAAAAAAAAAAAAAGTGGACCATTTATTCAAGAATGTGAAACAATCCTAAATGTTTGTTTACTTAAATACAAATATTTCAAGCAAATACTGATAGAAAAAATAATAGAACACATAAAAAAGAGAAATAAACAAAACCACATTTATAGTTGGAGATATCAATGCTTCTCTTTCAGTAATTTATAGAACAAGTATCCAGAGCATAATAAGGATAGAGATGACTTGAAGAACATTATCCACCAACTTCTAGTTTGTATGTTATATTTACCAAGATATTCTGGGCCATAAAATAAGAGATAAAATTTAAGTTGGTTAAAATAATATAAAATGTGTTCTGTGACCACATCAGATTAAACATAACTATGTATGAAAAATACCCAAATTTTGGAAATTAAACAATTAACTTGTAAGTAACTCATGAGTCAAAAAAAGAAACCACAAGAGTCTTCAGACAGTATTTTAGACTGAATTAAAATAAAAGGTCACATTTTAAAATTATACCTAATGCAGTATTTAGTGAGATACTTATAAAATTAAAAGGTAATATTAGAAAAGAAGAAAGATCTACAAATTAGTGATCTAAGTTTCCATCTTATGAATATAGAAAAAGAAGAGCAATGTAAAACCAGAATAAACAGAAGATAAAAACAAAGTTAAGAAGGGAAATCAATGAAATAGGATACAGACAAATGAAAGAGAAAACCAATGAACCCCAAAGCTGGGTGTGAAAAGATCGATATAATTGATAGGCCTCTAGTAAGACTGACTAAAAATTAGATATAAAACATAAATTATCAGTATTGGGCATGAAAGAAGGACACCACTATAGATTATACAGAAATTTAAAAGCTAAAAAAAGTATAGTATAACTACATTTATGCCAATAAATTTGTCAACTTAGGTAAATGGACAAATTCCCTAAGAGTCACAAAATTACTAAAACTCACTCAAGAAGAAAAAAATAGCATACATCATTCTTTATCTATCAAAGAAAGTGAATTCCTAGGTAAAATCTTTCTTACAATGATAATGCAAGGCCCACATGGTTTCACTGGTAGCTAATGTATGAAGAAAGAGTAATACAAATTCTACACAATCTCTTCCAGGATAAGAGGAGAAAATATTTTCTAGCTCTTAATCAGTATTCCCTTGGTACCTGTAAATGACAACATATTACAAAAAACTATATACCAATATTCCTCATGAACACAGAAGCAAACGTCTTCAACAAAATATTAGTGAGTAGAAATCTAGCAAGATATAAAAAGGAAAATCAAGCATGTCCAAAGGTGTTTATTTCAGTATTGCTATGTTGGTTTTAACATTTGAAAGTCAATCAGTGTAATTCACCATTATTAATAGAAAAAAAAGAGAGAAAATCATATGATCACTTCAATAGATGCATGAAAACAATTTTTAAAAATTCAACACTTATTTGTGGTAAAAACGCTCTCAATGAACTAAAGATAGATGGAGGCTTCTTAACCTGATAAAGATATTTATGAAAAATCTATTAGTGACATCATACTTAATTATGAAAGACTGAACACTTTTCCTCTAAGATTGAGAACAAGGCTCAGATGTCTGCCTTTATTGCTTCTACTCAGCATTATATTAGGGGGTTGTAGCATATGGAATAAGGTATTCAAAAGATAACTATCTTCTTTCACATATGCCATAAACTTCTATGTAAAAAATTCTAAAGAATTTACATAAAATCACTAGAACTTATGGGAATTCAGGAGAGTCACAGGATACAAAGTCAAAATTTAAAAATCAATTGCATTTTTATGTACTAGCAGAGAATAATTATAAATTTTAAAACACTTAAATAAAATACTATTATACAGTAGCATCAAAACCATGAAATATTTAGGGACAAATATAACAAAATATATTCAAGACCTTTGCATTGAAAACTATGAAACATTGGTGAGAAAAATGAAAGACTTAAGTAAATGGAAAGATATACTATGCTCATGGATCAAAAGAATCAGTATTTAAAGATTTTAGTTCTTTTTACCTTCATCTTTAGATTCATCTTAATCTCAGTAAAACTTCTAGTGAGTTTTAGGGGAAGAGAAGAGTAGAAATTGATATCATAAAATGTTTATGAAAATGCAAAGGACCTAGAATAGTCACTACAGTTTTGAAAAATAACAAAAATCAGGGGTCTTAGACCACTTTATTTACAACTTACTGTAAAGCTACAGTAACAAAGACAATGTGGTATTGGCCTGAAGATAAACATGTCGATCAATGGAACAGAAAGGGGCTAAGAGAGAGACTTATACTTAGGTGTTCAATTGCTTTTCAATAAAGATGACAGAGTAATTCAATGGAGAAAAAAGACTTTTCATTAAACTATATTGAAACATTTCAATATCAGCATAGAAAATAGAAAATGATCCTCAACCCTTAGAAATATGAATATGTTTAAGAAATTGAAACTAAGAATTGTAGATCATATAGTTTGGAAGTCATTTATATAAGAAAGATTAGAACTGCAGTCATCAAATCAATAATCAAAGAAAAGGCTTTGTCCCAACTTTTATCTGATTCTATCTTAATTACTTGTCTTCATGGGCACACTTCATTTTACTGAATAAATTATAGGTGTATGAACTGTGTTTTGTACGTATTTCTAACCCAGACACCCATATTCCAGTGCCTGATACATTTATATCTTTGACTACTGCTTAACTGAGAAGGTAGAACTACTTTATAGATAGCTTTCAGAATCTCTTAGATTGTTCAGCTTCTCTTGACCAAATATATTAAAAGAGTGTACCATTATTTGTAACCAAATATTTTACAAATGTGATTCCATAATTTCTACAGAGTAGCTGGGCTCGGTGGCCCAGCCTGTAATCCCACGCCTTTGGGAGGCTGAGGTGAGTGGATTGCCTGAGCCCGCGGGTTTGAGACCCGCCTGGGCAGCGAGACCTCATCTCTACAATAAATAAAAAAAAATCAGCCGGGCATGGTAGCGCAGGCCTGTAATTCCGGCTACGCGGAAGGCTGAGGCGGAAGGATTGCCGGAGCCCAGCAGGTAGAGGCTGCGGTGGCCGGGAGCGGCCACTGCACTCCAGTCTGGGCGACAGAGTGAGACTCCAACTCAAAAAAAAAAAAAAAATTTTCTACGGAGTTATCACCTTCTTTTTGCACATCCAAATTTCTCTTGAAGCTCTTGTGTTAAAAATTTCATAAAGCTTTAAGCCCGGTCATTTAAGAAATAATTATAGTATAGAGGCAGCAAAGAAAATTAAATTATTTTGAATTTCACCTGATTTTTATTGGACTTGTTACCTTATATATATTAGAATTAGGATATATTTCATGGCTTGGATTGAGAATATTTATGGCACGCTCCTTACTACTTCATTACCTCCCATATTTATTCTATGTAGTGAGAAAGTAATGTTTAGAAGTCTGAAAACCTCCAGGAAATATACAAAATATACACACACACACACACATGCACGCACATTTTAAGAAGGGAAAAAACGGTATTAAACTGTATTAAAATTTTGTAATACTCAATATATACTGATAACAAAAGATGACAAGTCACATTTGACTTCTGCAATTACAGGAGGTGCCCAAAGTGTTTACTTCCAGTTCTCAGAAACTTCTGATTATTGCCAACTACTGCAGGAGCTGTTGCTGTGAGAGGCCTCTCAGATCTTCCCTTGTGCACCTCACACACAGTATCGTGTCTCAAACTTATCACTAATGCATGCAACTGTTAGGCATATTGGAGGTCGTTGTACTTCCACTATGTTCTCGAATTTCAAATACCACTTCAAAATGGTCTTGCACTCCCTGAACCAGTCCTTCCGCCATTTTCTTTGACTATCCTGCCTGTCGCATGGTGGCACTAGCATTCATTTAATTAAAGCCATCTTTTGAGCAAACATCATACTACACATTGCTACTGTAATTCAATTCAACTTCGAAAAGTGATACATAGATAACATCACTTAAAATGTGTATACATTTTTCTTGGCACCCCAGTATTTTCTTCATTTTAAGTTTGGTTCGTAAATAAATAATAATAACAACAACAACAACAACAACAACAAATCTGACCCTGGATAGAATGGCAGTCTTGAAATTCTTGTGAATTTAGTAGTTCACTAGAGAGTTACCTGTTTGGCTGTATCTTATATCCCATGTATGACACCAAGAGAACATTTCACAGTGCCTGCTACTAAATTTTCCTAAATGACCAAAAGATCAAGGTTACTACACAGGGTTAGATTGATCCCAGGTAAATGGTAAAATGAGGAACATTTGTTTTATGTTGCTTCCTATATCTTTTTATGTGGCACCTTCCTTCCTTTCTGTCTTCTGCCTTCTTCTTCCCTTTTTTTTTTTTTTTTTGAATTGGAGTCTCAGTCGCCCAGACTAGAGTGCAGTGGCTGCTTCCAGCCACCGCAGCCTCGACCTGCTGGGCTCCAGCGATCCTTCCACCTCAGCCTTCCAAGTAGCTGGAACTACAGGCACGCGCTACCACGCTCGGCTAATTTTTTTGATTTATTGTAGAGATGAGGTCTCGCCAAGTTGCCCAGGCAGGTCTCGAACCCGCGGGCTCAGGCAATCCACTCACCTCGGCCTCCCAAAGCACGGGATTACAGGCTGAGCCACCTAGCCCGGCCTCTTCTTCCCTTTCTATTCCTCAACTAGCCATTAACTAATCCCTATTAACAAGAAACTGGTCATTAGGTTAGCCTTTGTTTATGTTATATCTTTCAAATATCTGCATTTTTAACAACAGCCACTTAAAGGCAAGGAGATGCATTTCAGAGGTCCATTTGGGGTCCAGGAATTTCCTTCTCCAAATATATGGTGTGTGTAAGTATATCTGAGGATTGAATAGAGCCCTCCATCCTGGGACCCACCTTTACTCCATTGCTTGATTTCAGAGGATGAGAATGACTTTGCCTGAGGAGTTGGAGAATCTCTATGTAAAAAATGACATTTGAGCTGGGACCTGAACAATCAATGAGATTTTCTAGTTGGAAGGTGATTTAGAGCAGGGGACAGAGGGAATAAACAGGAGCAGTGAGAAAGCATTAGAAAAAAAATGAAACAATAGCATGAAGAGAGGTACAGGAGTGGAAAAGCAGGGGGTATTTTAGGGACATCAAGTAGTTCTGGGTAAATGGGGCAAGCATTGCATGGTAGAAAGTGGAAAGAAAAATATGAAAGAAGACAAGTTGGGGCAGATTGTGAAGGGCCATGTATGTTATTCAAAGGAATTTGATCCTCATCCTGTAGGCAGTGGAATTTAAAAGGGGAAGAACCAAATTCCTATTATAGAAAGCTCTTCTTGGTAGTAGTGTGGAGGGTGGATTTCTGTGGGCAGGGAGACTAGTTACCAGGTGGTTACAGCAATCCAGCCAAGAGATAGCACAGGCACAGCTGCGGCAATAAAGAGGGACTGGCTTTTAGAGAGTTAAAAGAGAGCAAGGATAGTATTTAGTGACCAAGTTCTCCCTCATCCCAGTTGATTTATTCATTAATTCAATCAACATTGATCTGGTTCCCTAATGTAGGCCAAATTGTGTGAAATTCTTGAAAAATAAATAGGACATTGCAAAAAATTCTTGAAAACTAAATGGGACATGGCTCCTTCTTATAACATCAAAGTTTAATAAGGAAATTGGCATTTAACAATTTAAATGCAATGCAATGTGTACAATGGTAAGTGGTAAGCAATGTGTGCCATCAGAATATATTTTAAAAACGTTTCTAAGAAGTTCCATGAGAGTAGATTCAGTCTTTTACTCACTGCTGTATCTCTAGCATTTAGTTGACTTGGGGGAACTACTAGATGCTTAATAAATAATTATTGAATAAATATATGACCTTGGGTGTATAGATATATGGGTGGGGAAATGACACCTTCTTCCCCACTTTATTGTAGGCCAGGGAAGGGCCTTGTCTCTTGGTTTTGAAAACGAAAAGGTCAAAACACATAAGGTGGTATAGAGGTTAGGATGGTACAAGGTCTTTGGCTATAGATCTAGTTTCTTTTCTTTTGGGGACTTATGTGGTCTATACTGGGGGCTGTAAGCCTCTGAGAACTAGGTAGCAAGAGGAGGTTTGGAATAGCTGTTTGTTTCCTTTTTGGTATCCCTTGGAATTCGGTAAAGTCTTTTGAAAAATCCTAGTTTAGCCGGGCTCGGTGGCTCAGCCTGTAATCCCGTGCCTTGGGAGGCTGAGGTGAGTGAATTACCTGAACCCGCGGGTTCGTGATCCGCCTAGGCAACTTGGCGAGCCCTCATCTCTACAATAAATCAAAAAATTAGCAGGGTGTGGTAATGCACGCCTGTAGTTCCAGCTACTTGGAAGGCTGAGGCAGAAGGATAGCTGGAGCCCAGCAGGTCGAGGTTGCGGTGGCCGGGAGCGGCCACTGCACTCCAGTCTGAGCGACAGAGTGAGACTCCAACTCAAAAAAAGAAAAAGAAAAAAGAAAAATCCTAGCTTAATATATCAGAGATAAGGGAAACTCAGGGAGAGGCTTAGTCCAAACTTGGTCAGAGATCAAGGACAGTAGTATCCATCCAGAGTCAGAAATCAAGTGGGAGAATCCTGTGAAGAAGGCAAAACCTCAGCTTAGGAAATTTAGGCTGGTTATTGGTTGTTCCTGTTCACCTGAAGAGTCTCCATTTAAGTGTCGACCCTGGAAGTTCTAGATTTCATTTTATTATTGAAGGTTGACCAAGTCCACAATCTTTGAATTGCAACTCTGAAATCCAATAAATTCTGAAAACTAAGGCATTTTTTTGTAGTTTACTGAATGCTAAAACCTGATCTAATATGAATTCATTTGGCAGAAAAATCTGATGTAAAGTATGCAAAGCTATTTATAGTCTTAGTTTAATCTCAAAAGTGCTCATATTTTTATGTTTTGTGGGAGAAATATTTATGTGTTTGATTACAGGGTCTTGCTGCAGACACCCCTAGGATAGTGCTAGATAATATTTGGTAAATACATCCTATTGCAGTTTTAAAATCTCAAAATTTTTGAATTATAAAACATATCCTGTGCTTTGGATCTTAAAGAATGGTGAATTTATATTTTCTTTTAGGGATTAGTAAGGGCTTTTGGACAAAGTGTGAGTTGACTCTTAAAGATGAATAGGGGTATTTGTCCGTGTTTTAGTTTTCTAGGGCTGTTATAATAAAATACTACAGACTGGGTAACTTAAACAATAGAAATATATTTTCTCCAAGTTTGGGAGGCTAGTAGTCTAAGGTCAAGCTGCTAGCAGATATGATTTCTCCTGAAGCCTCTCTCCTTGACTTGAAGATGGCCACCTTCTCACTGAGTCCTCACATGGTCTTTCTTCTATGTGCATATGTCCTGGTGCCTCTTTGTGTGTCCAGGTTTCTTCTTCTTATAGACATCAGTCAGATTAGATTAGGTCTCATTCTAATGGCCTCACTTTAACTTAATCACCTTGTTAAGGGTCTTGGCTCCAAAAACAGTCATATTCTGAGGGCCTGTGGGTTTAGGACTTCAACATGGGAATTTGGAGGGATGCATTTCAGCCTGTAAAGTTTCCATGGGGTGTTTGGAAATCTGTGAACGTTTTCTTTAGAGATAACATGACTCTGGAGCATTATTCTCACTTACTTGGCAGAACCGGGACTACTACGCAGCCAGTAGTGTGAAAACTCTACATGATAAAGAATTGTCTGCTCAAAAGGCCACCAACTCTTCTGGTGTGAAACATGGAGTGAAGATTCGAAGAAAGGCTTAGACCAGACCCTGCGATAGGCCCATCATGATGAGTCTGTCTTTGGTGGAAAGTTGAGGGCTGACAATCTTAAGGTCATGAATGTTCTTTTCTTAAAACTGCTTTCTGTTCTCTCCTCTTTACTCACCTTTTAGTTGGTTTCCTCAAGCAGCATTCCCGGACTTTGTGAAGCAGGTGAAATGAACAGATGGATTTAACTATATAAAACTTGGATTGGAGTTTTGGCTCCCCAGTCTCGAAGAATCATGAGAAATTTGTACTTTCTCCGTTTCCCCAACTCACCTGTGACTCTTGGACTGAAATAACACCACTTTAAAAAAATAAATCCTGCCTTGCCTCTAGGCTTGCTGTGGTATGAAATAGAATTGCATTCAGAGCTTAGCATAGGTGCTCAAACAACCAGGGCATGAATTAGTACCCAGAAATGTGCCTCTGGCATGTGTGGGCTCTAACTTCTTCCTGGAATGGCCTTTGGTTCTAGCATGTCCCCTTTTCTTTCCCACTGGGCCCCTGACTCCTTCCTTCCCTGTGGTAAAAACGAAGCGAGAGTGACAATTCAGTCCTTTTCACGTTTAGAACATTGAAATGCCTTGCAAATATAACATGTATTAGAGCTGGAATAGGTTGTTAATTAAATTATAAATAAATGTATCACATAAATGCTAAGACTATCAACAAAATGAGCCTATTTCATAGACATTCACTGCCCAGACAGTACTCCATTTATGATTTCTTGAGTCATGCTGAATTATTCAGTCCTCTTTTTACAATTTCAACATCTAGGAGAAACAAAAAACTGTAACAATTGCCACTACATAAATAAAAATGAATAATTCAGAGCTCCCATCTTATTATACTCCCCCTTGTCTAACTCTTACTGATCTTGACTTTGCTTTTCATTTCATAGCACTCAGTGAGGTGGGCAGAGGAGAACTTTCAGGTATAGAAATAAAGCAGAGAGCATTTTAGTCATTTACCCCAGAAGTACCATTCCTGAACTGCTGAAAACCTGTGACCTGACTTCAATCCCCTTTGCATATATATATGGGCTCTCTCTAATCTCTATTCATCATTGGATTATTCTCAAGAGGTTTAAAAAATTGCAACTTTGTTCCAGTTAGCAGTTTTTAAAACTTTCCTCAATTGTGTTTCCTCTCAACAATTTTACCAGCAACTATCGCTTCAGGTTCTTCTCAGGTGTGATGATGCTTTTAGGCTTCTGTGCATTACGTATGTGCAGGATCAACGTCCCAAGTTCATTTTTTCAAGTGGGGGAAGAGCTGAAAACAGGAATGGAATTCTAAGGGTCCCAGTTGCAATCCCTTGGCTGGTGTGTGGGCTGTGCTGCTGGGCCAGGAACCTTTCTGATACGTCCTGTCAAGTTCTCGAGCATCTGCTGACTAACAGGCTTCCTGACCTTTGATTTGCTCCCGGTCAGTGGGCATTGCTCCAGCACGGCTGGAGCACATGGTGTAGAGCCAGATTCCGGACCAGTGCACCTCTGGCTGACTGTCACTCACCCCTTTGGAGCCATCAGAGAAAGAGACCTGAGGGATACAAAGCTAGGTAGAGAGCCCATACTTCCTTCTGTTGGAATTTTCTACCAGATTCTGGAAGAACATTTCCCAACCTTTATTCCACTTTCAAAATCACGACCAAGGGATAGAAAGTGGGAAAAAAATATTCCTACCAAGCCCTCAACTGGCCACAATTTGCAAAGATTAGAGGGGAGTCTCTCCTAGGCCCTAGCAGTTAATGAAATCCTTCATAGTTGTGTGCTGGCATTGCAGGCAGACAAAAGAAAATAAAGGAACCTAATTCGTGGGATTAGTAAACCCAGACCATTAATATACTAGTTGGCAAGATTTATACTTTTGCAGGTTCAAGTGCAAGGTTTTGGGCCTTTAGGTTTTTATTTTTCTCTTCTTTACCACCATCTCTATACCCTCAATAAAGGAGGAAGAAACATTGGAATCCTTTCCTCCTTTTTTGCGGACATTAATGTTTATTAAGATGGCCAGGTAAATGTCTGCACACTTTTCAACACACTCTTTAATCATTTGTGAGGGGGTTGGGGGCATGTGATATGGAGGTGGGTGTTGGAGCGATGCTTCAGTTTCAGAAGGCCTGGAGGCACAGAGTCACAGAGAGTTGTTTCCATGGCAGTGCTATGGAAACCAGGTTCTGCCGCTCACTCCTTCCCAGAGTAGAATTTCCATGCTTCATATAGCTTGGGCTCCAAAAAAGCTTGCTGGCATCTTCTCCAAATTGTGACTTTATCATTGTAACCTCATTGTAACCTATTGTTCTGGCCACTTATAAGTGGTGGTGGTGGGGGGAATGGAAAACCATAGGCGGAATTGAGTCCAAAACACTGTGCATTTTCCAGAAGGATGGAGAGAATAGTTAGTTTCATTGTACATCAACTGTCATTTCCATAAGTGTGCACTTTTCTCTGTCCCATTTTATAGCATTATTAAATCCTGTAGTATTATAGATGTCAGTTTCTTGCACCTATTTTTTTTTTTCTTAATCCGTTGAACTAGAAGTGCAGTATCTGTTCCTTTAGAAACTTGTCATCTCTTATATCTAGTCACACATGAAGGGTCTCACCCTTCGTATGACTTGTCTGTGGTGCTGTTTTTCACACACGGGCACCAGACGAAAGGTCATGGATGAATCACTGTAAGTTTTTTGTCATTCTGCAAATATCTCTCAAGTATACACCCTCTGTCAGTGGGTTTGTGGCATCATTTCATACATGAGAAACTGCAGATGTGTGTGTGTATGTGTGTGTGTGTGTGTGTGTGTGTGTGTGTGTGCGCGCGCACACATGTGCACGAGTGTTGATTCTTGTGACGTGGGAATGTTGACTTACACTTGCAGTTAACATCTACTTGTGTTCTTTTAATGGAAAGATTGTTGTGTAAGGAATGACGTCAAATGAAGCCCATGAATATAAGAACCAAAAGAAAAAATGCTAAAGTCTACAGGCACATTTTTAGAATGGGAGAAATAAAATACATGAGCATTTTAACCCCACCTTTCCACTTCAAAGATAGGCATAATGGACTTTTCTGAAATCAGGCAATGTTTTTGCAGTAAAAGCTTATTTTGTTATACTTTAAAAACTGGCAATCTTTTTTCGACTTTTCTGGTTCTTGTATTGCACAGAAACATTCCCAAAGGCCCTTTATTAGAATGTGAATATATCTCTTCAATATTCTCTTCAAATTTCTCTAGTACATATCCTCAAACCTCCCTTCTCTAATGATTCCATTTCCCTCCTCAATAAACAACCCACCTTTTATTATTTTTTAATCATTTTCTGCTCAAGGAATTTGTGAATCCCTGGATACTCAGTGATTGTTTTATTGTTATGCTGTCAGAAGTCCTTATATTTTTTTAATGGTCTGTTCTGAATTGCTAAATTCAGAGCTAAAACAAATTCCTGTCCTGTGTTTTTCTTTTGAGAGGTTTTTGCCTCATGGCTTAATCTCAATACCAGTATACTGATTTGATCTGAGGAAACGCACTTTGAGTACTGCTTAAACATTTGCTACCTGCCTGACTTTGTCACTCATTTATTCATCTAATATTTTAGTCATCTATTCTTTCATTCATTCAACTCCGGATAGTTTCTATGTACATAGCACCGTGCTGTGTATAAGTCATAACCAAGAAGCTTATGATACATTATATAAAAATTGAGCCATATGAGATTGCTGCTGTTGTACTGTTTTTTACCTATAAAATGGCAATTACACATGTTTTAACCTAAGATAAAGGTACAATGTAAACAAAATCTAGAAACACAAGATTGACATTGAAAGATAGATTTTAAAAATCCAAGAGAGAAAAGGAAGAGTTGAAAATAACCATCACAGATGGGAGCAGCTAGAAAATAAAAACTTAGGCCCTTTTGCTAGTACTGTAAAATTTCCATGGTGACCAATACAATAGCCACTAGACACGTGACTTTTCAATTTTCAACTTACATGAGCTCAAATTAAATAAAATTAAAAATTAAATTTACAGTATTATGGGCTGCGTTTCAAATGCTGAAAAGCCATGTGTGACTATTGACTGTTATAGTGGACCGCACCCGTATAAAATATTTTTATCATTGCTGGAAGTTCTATTGGATAGCATGAGGAACTTGATCATGAAAGAAAAAATAGGTTAAGGGAGCTTAAACTTCTATGAAAATCTGTAATGGTACAGAAAAGGTTTAGTTACTTGGGGGCAACTCTGCATTCACTGAAATGCAATGGTTTTCTTTGGTACTGAGCCTTGTGGCTGTTTTGTGAGTGGCTCAGTGAAATTTGTCACAAAGCTCATAACATACAAAATAAGCAGTACCCTAAAAAAAAAGCAACAATAAACAAACCAACACTTGCCTTGTGGCGATCCTCTCCTTTGCTGGCCATCTAGCCAATGCTAATGGCTAAATGTAACATTTGAGATCTGACCTGGCTTTCTTCATGCTTTATGGCCCCTCTAGCTGAGAGTTAGTGCACGCTGAGGAATACAAGAAAAGCTATCATTTGTCTGCCTTCACATCTTTTGAAAGAGTTTTATACATTACGCATTAAGTTCCTAAATCTAAACACTTTCCAGGTTCCCTGGAAATCTGAACATTTAATACCAACTCTAAATCTCTGCTCTTTTCTTCCTTTTGACTTTTTGCCTATGGTAACTTTCCCGTTTCCTTCAAAAGGAATCATTTTGGGGACTCCTCAGTGGTGACACATTTATCATTTTCACCTCTGAGTGAAACCCTATGTTGATCTGAAGACTCAGCTGGCGGTGCGTGAAAACAGATGTGCACAGAGGCGTACACACTGTTAGTCTTGCGATGTTCAAATTTCTCCGAAGTGAGCCTGTTTATCCTAACTAAAGCAAGGCCAAGATATAAAGAAAACAACTCGAGATGAGTAATTTTTGTCATCTGTTTTGTGAGATTGGACACACCTTTATTGCTGTGATTGGACTCTAAAAAGGAATGAGTTCTAAATTGTTCATTATTTGGAGTCCATATTTTATTGAATGAATTAGCACTTTGGAATGAGGCAGGCTTGGGTCTCAATACTGTATAAATGACCTTTGGCCTCTGACTTTCTGACCTTCAGAACCTTGAGGAATGATCATTTGGAGGAAATGAGAATATATGGAAAGCACTGGCACATAGTAGGTGCTCATTCATGTTAGCTGTTATAATTTCTGTTATTTTGATGCTACGGCTGCTCTTCTTGTTATTGCTGCCACTAAATAGTTTATCCTCATCCTGTTTCTAATTCTTGGTACCCAGAGTCCCAGAAATGTAGTAATGTTTAAGATTTACAATATTCTCATGTGCTTTCTTTGCCATCTGTTTTCCATTTTTGCATCACTCTTATGCTGCCCTTGTATCGTAATTCTGATACTCAGCCCTCAAACTAATGACTCTGGATGGCTTTATTCCTTGGTCTTTACTTTTTAGACAAAATTTTCAGTTTTACATAAAATTTCCCCAAACTCCCCAAATACTTTTACAATTATTATTGTAAGTAATAATAATGCCTGGATACCAGTTTGCCATACTGAATGAAATCTTTTTACTGATATCTACAGTTGTCACTTTGAGGTCAAGTCCATTATCTTTCCATTTCCAATGCAAATGGTTTTCATGGTTTTAAATATCTTGTGTCTATAATAGACGTCTTGATCAACATGTTTGATCTTACCATTCATTTTAAAATTTCTTTTTCTTGCTTTCATTTCTTTCAGATATTATGATCTAATCTCATGCAGCTTCCTCAGATTTAATAGAGTAAAAACTCTGGTTCTTTTTTATTCATTGGCAGTGTTTATTTGTTGGATGATATATTATTCTTCCTTTATTCAATGCAAGGAACTATAGCAGAATTTTGCTCATGGAAAATGTTCAAAGTTGAAATAGATTAGGAAGAATGAAAATATGTATGTATATACACAGATGAAAATAGAGGGTAAGGTGAATAAGTGGTGGGAAATGCTAATACAATAGGCAAATAAAATTCAGTTCAAATGCTTGGTCCCAGAAGTTATTTCAGTCAACACTTTGATACAAATTTTTTCCCCCCACATAGATGAAAAGCATCCATTTTTTGTAGTTTCTACATTTTCTTGCAGTGTCTACTGCATTTTCTTGCAATTTCTTCTATTGGGCATATAGCTAGAAGTTGTGCCGCACAGTATTTTGTATATAGTTTGGGGCTTAGACATATTAGTTCAATCCATTTTTATAGACATTGGAGTGATTGTTTAACTGGAAACTTTAATTCTGTGTATGAATATCAATATATTTTAAGAGTCACAGAATATATGCACTTTTTCCCTTTGAGACTTCTATAAGATTGTGGCCATGAGTCATGGAGTCCTTTGAAAAATCTAACAAAAGCTATAGACTCCCCCTTTTCAGAAAAGTATACACTTACCAAATTCTGCATGTAGTTTCAGGGAAATCATGGATCCCTTGAGGCCCATTCATAAAGCCCAAACTTAGTATGTCTATTCCACGTTCATATATTTCCCTTATGTCACCTCCATTTCTGATCTCCATTAAAAGATGACCTCTGTGTCCAATTCCAAGCCAGAAACTTTAGTGTCATTCTCCACTCTCTGCTCTTTAATCAGGCCAGTGTTTTAGTTGCCAGATCCTGCAGCTTCATATATTAAGCACAGAGTATTCTACTTTATGAAGGAAAATGCCTGGTGTAGCCCCCAGGTAAGTAATAGTGTATAGAATGTCATTGTACTGGCATAGGGAAGACCTTTCTTAATGTTTCTGTGGTGATCATGACCATATTTTTTTACAAGACTAGGTCATCTGTAAATAGGTCCTGTCCTTTGCAGGATGGGAATAGGGAAACAGAGAGTTTGATTGTCATACTGTTAAGTCTATTTTGGCATCTTCCTTATTATCCCCTTCGTACTATTTCTTCATGTATAATGTCCATTTCGCTGAAGTGAGGCCTCTGTTTCTGGCTAGGTACCATAGGTGGCATTGGCTAATGGTCAGACAACTGAATCTCACTGCTGTACCCAATAAATCCTCCTCAATGAGACATGTAGCTAATGTTTTATTACTTATTGATACCTTAATTCAATTCATAGAGTCAGACTTTCAGACCAGGTGGTAGGCTGTTATTTGTGAAGATGTATTCGGAGAATTGGAGGAAGGAGAAGACGGGTTTTCTGTAACCCTCTTCTGATGCAACATAAGCTACTGATCCAGGATTTGGATATGTTGACAGTGGCAAAGAGTGAATATTATTTCTCCTTTCTCCAATCCATCTGACAGTTAAGAGAAATCAACATTTTTTGCCAGATACTGTATAGGCAAAAGTGAAAAACTGTTAAGAAGAAAGATACAGAATCTGCCTTCAGGTTCAGTTCAGAGTAGGATATAGACATTCAAACTGATTGTTCATTCAGTAGTAATGGGGATTATTCTACTTCTTATGGGCCTGACTGCTGGAAAAATATACAAGCTCCACTCACCAATAATAAAACCCTTTAGAATGACCATGCATTTAAATGTAGTCAACTACATTTACTCAACAAATATTAGCTGAGTGCCATTATAGGCTAGACCTTGGGGCTACTGGGTGGACGAGATAGAATCCCTGCTTTTATGAAGCTTTTGAGTGGGGGAGACAGATGGGCAACAGAACACACAAAAAAATATGATTTGAGACAGAATTAAGTACTATAAAGAAAGTAAGTAGGGTAAGAGAATTAAGAATAATGAAGGCGGGAGCAGTTCATTTAAGCAGGAGGGGAAGGGAAGGTCTCTCAGAAGCCATGGCATTTGCACAAAGGCCTGAAGGGCAGGAAGGAATGAGGAGCTTTCTAGGTTCAGAGAACAGCAAGCAGAGAAGCCCTGAAGCAGTAATGAGTTTGGCAGTTGAAGAAAGAGCGAGAAGGTCTTCTGACTAGAGCTGAGGACTGGTGGGGGAAGGACAGGAGATGAGGTCAGGGAGGCAGGCTGGGCTCCGTAGATCAGGCTAAGACATTGGGGTCATGTTCTAAGTGTGCAGAAAAGGCATGGGAGGTCTTTATGTTTGCAGAAGAGTACTCAGAGCTGGCTGAAGATTGGGTGGAGGATAGGGGGAAAAAGTGGAACAAGAGGCCAATCTAGATAGCTTTATTCATATATTCAGCATTCATTTAGTACTACCTGCCTTTGAGGAATTCATCTTCTAGTGGCTTTGCATATTTCTTTCTTTTTTCACCTCCTTAAACCCTTTTAAAACAAACTTTCAAGGTGGAACTAATACTTTACGAGTTCTTTCTCTGGAACTAATACTTTACGAGTTCTTTCTCTATCTTTGTCAAATGGTTCCCTGTCTTAGATTTAGATTTTACTATTTTGAGTATAACAACTACCATTGTTTTTTTAAAAAACAATCTCCTATGTAAACAGATGCCAGGCATATATTATTACCTTTTTTAATCCCCATAAAAATCCCTGCAATGAGGTTGTTATTATCCTTATTTCACAAATCAAGACATGGACGTTTCAAAAGATTAAGTGCCTCGATCATGGCCACATGCTTAGTACAAAGTGGCTGGGACTTGACCACAATCCTCTTGGCCTCTACAACTTATGGTCTTCCCACCACACCATGCTGTCTCTTAAAGAGCTGAAGGGCATGGTGAGCTTATTTGGGAAGTTAGAAAATTAGCTTTTCTGACACTGGTATTTTCAAGAGCAGTGGTTCTCAATGATGGGGGTGACTTTGCACCCAGTAGACATTTGGCAATTTGTGGTGGGGGTGATACCAGCATCTATAGGGTAGAGGCCAGGGACACTGCTACCAATCTTACAATGCACAGGGCAGGCCCCTACATCAAAGAATTATCTTGCCCAAAGTATCACTGTTGCCAAAGTTGAGGAATCATACTTCAGAAATATTTTTCTGCATTCCTGATCTGTCCGTAGCCTCAGTTGGTATATATCTTCTATGTACTCTAGATTGTCACCCTGATTATATTTCTTTGCACTTATCCTAAGGAGAAGTTAGGGTCCAACTAAAGAAGACAGACTCTGTTGTCAAGCTATTTTTGTTTTGTTTTTGTCAATGACTGCTTTTCTCCTAACATTATTTTTTCTATTGATGGTACCCTGAGCTCTGAATTCTGATGCGCAGGAGACCCTCGGGCATCCTGAACCATTCTAGTTAAGTGCTAAGGCTCCTGCACTGGATTGCTCCATGACTCCATTCTGGGTTTCCTCTGGAGTGGTTTAGGCCTGGCTATTGGTACTGGAAAAGCCCTTTTCCAGAAAGTTGTGTGAATTTGGAATAGGTCAGATCTAACTCTCACGACCAAACTCAGTGTCCCAAAGCTCTGAGGTTTAGAATATTGGTTAAGAAGCAAATTTCCCTCTACCAGATAGCACCCCTTCAAAATTTAAAAATGTCAATGCACACTGTTGGGAGAGAGAGAATACCCACTTCACTCCTCCTCAGAAGCACTCATACAATCTTTATTATGGCTTTCTAAATGTTGATATTAACTAATTCAGAGTTGTTGGAATATATGGCCCTATAAATGTAGCTGGTTCTCCACTCATTTGCATTTAATTTTACAGTACGTAATGTCAACCATAGTCATTATTTGTCTCTAGGCCAAGGATTTCATTTCATGACTAAAAGGATAACAGATTATAGATTATTTGCTTCTTAAACTTCCCATCAGAAGGCCATTCACAGCTGGGTGGGTTGGTTGAGGTCCTGAGTCCTTGACAGTCCTTCTCTGGGAGACATGGACTTGGAAGCAGGCTGATAGTCCTTGACTTGGTGCCTTTCTTTCAGAAGCCTCTTGCCACCTTTACTTTCCCTCTGACTTGCCTGACTACAAAAAAAAAAAAAAGCCTCTGCTTAATAAACGTCTGCTTGTAATATTCTGAAACAAGGAGGCTAATCAAAGGCCCTGTTCTGCGGAACAGGGATGCTAAATGACAAGATTAATTTCCGTAATCAAGCAGCTTAATTTGGACATTTTCCCCCTCTCTGTTGCTGATTGAAATTGAGGCAAATTTTGCTGTGGTGAGATTCTGTCCTCGCCTAGGAAAGCTTACTTATTGGTACTAGAAGAGGGGAGGCAAGGTGAAAGTGGTCAGAGAGATGAAGGGAGGTGAGAGGGAGGAGAAGAGCGTCATGTGAAGTGAAACGTGTTCAAGAGAGCTAATGCAGAAAGTCATGGGAATTTTTCTAGGGCCTCTTATATGAAGTGGTGTGAAGGACTTTATGCAATTGTTCACATGGCAAAGACTCACCGTCCTGAAATGTTTAATCAGAAAATTACAGCACAGTAGTCACTTATATTCATACAGCTATAGCCTGTTTGGGCAGGAGAGCACCTTAGAAATCTAACTACCTTCTTTTATTAAATAACCTAGAAACATTAAGGAATTTGTACCTTTTCATTAATACCAAGCAAAATTCAAGACAGAAAGTCAAGAAGGCTATACCTTCTAATGAGACCAGAAAGAAAATAAATTATTACATTGTGATGGACCTTACATTTGTATAAAGTGTTATAATTTAAAAGGCACTTTCAGTACTTTTAAGTGGCAGGCTGTATTGCTCAAATTAGAATTTGAACAGAATATTTTTAACCCTCACCTTACCCCACGTACAAAAATCAAATCAAATGGATTAAAAACTTAAACCTAAAACCAGAAACTGTAAAGCTACTAGAAGAAAACATAGGGGAGGAGCTTTATACCATTGGTTTGGGCAAAGATGTTTTTAATATTTCCCCAAGGCACAGGTAACACAAGTGAAAACACACAAATGGGGTTCCATCAAACTAGAAAGCTTCTGCACAGCAAAGGAAACAATCAACAGAGTAAAGAGACAACCCTATGGAATGGGAGGAAATATTTGCAAACCAGACATATGATAAGGAGTTAATATCCAAAATATATAAAGAATGCAAACAACTCAATAAGCAAAACACAAACAAATAACCTGAATCTTACAAATGAGCAAAGAACTTGAAAAGACATTTCTCAAAAGAAGACATGCAAATGGCCAACAGGTATATGGAAAAATACACAATATCGCTGCATCAAGAAAATGCAAATTAAAAGCACAATGAGATATCACCCCATACCTGTCAGAAGGGCTATTCTCAAAAAAGACAAGAGATAAGTGTTGGTGAGGAGTTGGGGGAAAAGGGAACCCTTGCACACTGTGGGTGAGAATGCAAATTATTACAGCTATTATGGAAAACAGTATGGAGTTTCCACACACACACACACACAAAAAAGATAGAATTACCACATGACCCAGGATTCTCACTTCTGGGCATATATCCAAAGGAAATGTAACCAGTATATTGAGGAGATACCTGCAGTCCCATAATCATTCAGCATTATCCACAGTAGCCAAGATATAGTCAACTTAAGTGTCCATCAGCAGATGAATGGGTAAAGAAAACATGCTATATATACTTACTGGCATACTATTCAGCCTTAACAAAAAAGGAAATCTTGGCATTTGCAACAACCTGGATGAATTTGGAGGACATGATGCTAAGTGAAATAAGTCAGGCTCAGAAAGACAAACATGTCGTGGTCTCACTTATATGCGAAATCTAAAAATAGTTGAACTCATAGAAGCAGAGAGTAAAATGGTTACCAGAGTCTGGGGATGGGAGGAATTAGGAAATGTTGGTCAAAGGATACAAAATTTCAGTTAGACTGGGGGAATAAGTTTAGTAGACTATTGTACAACATGGTGAATATAGTTAATAACAATGTAATGTATACTTGAAAATTGCTGGGAGTATATTTTAAACATTTTCATCTCACACACACATAAGTATGTGAAGTAAGGTATATGTCAACTAGCTTGATTTAGACATTTCACAATTTAAACATACATCAAAACATCATTTTGTACACCATAAATATATACCATTTTTGTCAATTAAAAAATAAAAAATGTTTAGATTTTTAGTAACATAAATGATAATAGCTTGCAGCCTTATTGTTTCTTAGAAAAATAAACACCTGACCAGTCTCGGTGGCTCAGCCTATAATCCCAGCACTTTGAGATGCTGAGGGGAGTGAATTGCCTGAGCCCGCGGGTTTGAGACCAGCCTGGGCAACTTGGCGAGATCTCATCTCTACAATAAAATTTTAAAAAGTAGCCGGGTGTGGTAACATGTGCCTGTAGTTTCAGCTACTTGTAAGGCTGAGGCCAATGGGTTGCCCGAACCCAGCAGGTTGACACTGGAGTGGCCATGAGTGTGCCTGAGTGACAGAGTGAAACGCCAACGCAAAAAAGAAAAAAAAGAAACACCTCACCATGGGGATTCAATCTTCCTTTTCTTGTGCTGTAGTTAGCACTGAAGAACAGTACTTTCAAGGAAAAAAAATATACCACCCTTGTAGTTTTGGATAAGTATTTGAAATGTAGACCTTCAGGTTTTCTAGATCCAACTTATTTTAGGTTATCTTATGCTGATCCACAAACCCTGGTTTCTCATTGGAAATATTTGACCTGGGTTAATCTGAGGGTGCAAAGATGAGTAACTGAAGGTTTTGATATTGGCTTTATCTTTAATCCTCAGTGAGTCATTGAACATTTTTGGGCTTCAGTTTCTTCATTGTAAAATAGGTCCAACAAATACTCATCTGTCTCACAGAAGAATATCTAATCAATGATTGAAAAGTTCTTTCCAAAGTAAAGTACTAAATAATACAAGATGAAATAAATTGACTCCTAAATAAAATGTATGTAGAGAAAAATTACATCAGGACCAGACTAGACCGAAATTAACAGTAAAGCAGCAAGGCTTTCTGTGTGTCTGTGTGTGTGTTGGGATTATGACAGTGGCAACTTAATGACCAGTAAATTCATGAACCCTGAGTTAGCACAGTGATGTACACATGGATTGAGGTGTTACCTAGCCCTACAGAAACCAGGTTGGTCCATTTGCTCATCCATTTAAAAAAAATATTCATTATGGTCAAGGCATTATTGCTACAAGATATTCTCCTAGACCTCATGGAGTTCAGAATTTATTGAAGGAGACAAGACATACCCAGTGTATGTAATATAAATATCTATAAGAAACACCACAGGAACTGTAGAACTGTTATATATGAATTCAGAGGGAAGTTTTAATTAGTATAACCAGAGAAAGCACACTGGAGGAGAAGGTATTTCTACTTCATGGATTTCATGGCAAAGAGAAGGATAGTCTAGGTGGAGAAACCAGCATGATCAAATAGGAAAATATTATAATTTTTAAGAATGAAGAATTCAGATGTCTTGCTAGTGGACTTGTGTTGAAAAGTTATAGGAAACGGGACTTAAAAATACGTAGGAGTTCTGATTTTAGTGAACCCTAAATAATTGTGGAGAACCTAAAAGGCATAAGAATATGAAGGGGGATCCCCCCAAAAGACAGAATTTATTTATGAAAAATTGTGTATTTATCCCTACATATTTAAGCTTCAGTCACCTTCAAAGTACTCTACATTTGATGCAATACACATATCAAAATGCTTTTTTCCACTGCTCAAAACAGTTTTTGAACTTGTCAATTTTGATCCCTTTTAGAGCTTCTGCCGTTTTTTGTTTCACCTCTTATACATTGGCAAAACATTTCCCTTTGAGGGCATTTTTTCATTGGGAAAACAAAAAAAGGCCGCTGGGGGAGATCAGGTGAATAGGGAGGGTAGGGCATGGGTATCTTGCCATATTTGGTCAAAAATTGCTGAATATTCAGTGCAGTGTGGGCAGATGCACTCATAAATCACCCATCATGAAATGGGCAAACAAGTTGAAAAGCTCTCAAAAAAAAAAGGAAAGAAAAAAGAAAAACAAAAACTTCACTGATGTTGGACGCAGCCTCTCATAACAGTGTAGCTGGTACACTGACACCTATGAATTCCTAGAACATTTACCTAGAGGAGGAAGCCTGTTCTACAAAGGGACTGTCTGCCAAAAGATACTTTTGGTTTGTTTTGGTCCCCTCTTGTATATGAATGTAAAAATTTTAGGAATAACAATCTAACACGCAAACAAAGCAGTGTTCTTTCTGGAATGTGAGAATAGCATAGAGTAAAAATCAATGTAATAAAATGTAAGTGATGTAATGTAGGGTGAAAAAAAAAAAAACAGGCCACGGAGGATTAAAGCAGCATTTAAAAGATTTATCTAAAAATAATATCTCATTAACAAAAAGAAAAGAGATCTGCAGAAACCCCAAGACAGTGAGATCAAAAAGAGAGGCAAAAGTTGGCAGGTTTATACTTGACCATCCAGGAATGCATAGTCTTGTGAAAAGATATAATTTGATAAGTTTAGAGAAAGATGAAAATGGGTAAATAATGACTAAAGCACTTAGTGAAGTGACAATTCATACTGAGCACAGAATAATTCCTAGTACTCTACTTTAAATAGAAACAGAGGGGTATAAAATGGCTGGTTGGGACAGACATAACTGCAGGTTCACAGGCAAAAAGGCAAATGCCCATCTGGGTTGGCTTTCTCATCAGTTTTTACTTGGCTGTGGGTAACACGTGTGAATTGTTGTTTCCACATGAGTGTGTTTTTATTCATGGCTCTCCATTGTCCCTACTACCTCCCCTCTCACCACAGGGTTTAGGATATTTTGCTGTGTGCTGAGATTTAACGTGAAAGAAGCCTTTTTAAAAAGTATTTTGTGCCTATTTACAATCTCCTGAAATTTTAAAATAGTTTTAACATTGGTTTAAAAAGGGTTTTGGTTTGGTTTATATGAAACACTTTTTTAAAAACATCATAGTGAAATATATTTTTAAAAAATCTAATGATGTGGAACAAGTATTATGAACTTTCCAGATGGGTAGGGGAACAAGAGATTTGAAACATGGCTTCTAATATCTTCTCTGCTAGTTACTAGTAATATGGACTAGGTGAGTCCCCTCATCCCAGAAATCATGTGAGGAGTAGAAATCTTGTATGCAAAGAGCCCGGCCCAGTGCCTGGCATGTGACAGGCACTTTATTTTTTTGTAAAGTTAAGTACTTTTGAAGAATGTGTGGTTTAGGAGCCCTGACCTATATAGTCACCACATATAACTTTTTTTTTTTTTTTTTTTTTTGAGTTGGAGTCTCACTCTGTCGCCCAGGCTGGAGGGCAGTGGCCGCTCCCGGCCACCACAGCCTCGACCTGCTGGGCTCCGGCGATCCTTCCGCCTCAGCCTTCTGAGTAGCTGGAACTACAGGCGTGCGCTACCACGCCCGGGTGATTTTTTGATTTATTGTAGAGACGAGGTCTCGCCAAGTGCCCAGGTGGGTCTCGAACCCGCGGCTCAGGTAATTCACTCACCTCGGCCTCCCAAAGTGTGGGATTACAGGCTGAGCCACCGAGCCCGGCCCACATATAACTTTTGACTCCCCCAAAACATAACTACTAATAGCCTACAGTTGACCAAAAGCCTTATCCATAACATAGTCTATTAACACATGCATTGTGTTATATGTATACATATTGTATTCTTACAATAAAGTAAACTAAAGGAAAGAAAATGTTATTAAGAGAATTGCAAGGAAGAAAAAATACATTTACTAGTCATGAAGTGGAAGTGAATCATCACAAAAGTCTTATCCTTGTCATCTTCAAGTTAAGTAGATGGAGGGGGGAGAGAAGGGAGGGGTTGGTGTTGCTCTGTTAGGGTGAAGACTGAAGAAAAACCACATGTGAGTGGACTTACACAGTTCAAACCTATGTGTTCAAGGGCCAACTGTTTCCTTTAATAAATTTTCTTTTTATATAAGCAATACATGCACATTGGAGAAAAACTAGAGGACAAAGACAAAATAACCCAGACATCATCTCACTAGATAGTAGTTAGCACTCTGAATATCTCTCATATGTGTTATATAAAATAAAAATGAAGTCATAGTGCACATATTGCTTTGTATTCATTTTTCTATTTATATGGAAATATAAGTATAATTTTTTGTATGTATTCATATACAATGATTATACTTTCCCATCAAAAAATCTTTCTGAATTATTCCTAATGGCTGCAGAGAATACTGCAATTTAACCAATTTCCTGTTGTTCAGTATTTTATATTATTTTTAAATTGGGGGATTTTACTAATGATATAATGATATAATGATGGATATCCTTGTAGATAAATCTTTATTGACTATCTTAAATTATTTCTTCAGTATAAATTAGCAGAACTGGACTTGCTTGGTCAAATAGTAGCATTTTGTGACTTCAGATATTTATTATCAAACAGTACTCCAGAAATTTTTAACTAGTATGTGTGTTATTAATAGCATGTGCAAGTATCTACTTCCCCTACCTTCTCAGTAATGAAAAAAAAACTTGGTGCATTTAAGAAAGTAAAATGTTATTGTTTACATTTCTATTTAGTTGATTTATTAGTGAATTGAGCTTTTAACATGTACTTGGCCAGTCATGGTGGCTCACATCTGCAATCCCAGCCCTTTGGAAGGCCAAGGCAGGAGGTTAGTTTGAGGCCAGGAGTTCAAGACCAGACTAGGCAACATAGTGAAACCTCATCTCTACAAAAAAATTTAAAAAGTTAGCCAGTGTGGTGGTGCACAGCAGTAGTCTCAGCTACTCGGGAGGTTGAGATGGGAGGATGGCTTGAGCCTAGGAGGTCGAGACTGCAGTGAGCTATTATGGCACCACAACTCTCCAGCCTGTGACTGAAAAAGATTTCTTTCTCTCTCTCCCATCAGCCAATTGAATTTTATTTTGCTTTTGTAAATTGCTGTTACTTTTAGGTACTTTCAAATGGAAGCTATATTTTTTCCTGTGTCTATCTTCATTATTTCATTTAGTACAGTATCATTCTTTATGTTTACTTGTTCCTTTGCCTAGACTTCAGACTCCTTCAGGACAGATCATATCTTACTCATTTTTGTATCCTGAGCACCCAGTACAAAAGGAAGCACCTCCTGGGTGAATGGGATGGGGGTACTGAACTAATAGAAGGATGAGTGAACCAAGATGAGCAAACAGGAAAGCATAGGTGACAGGTCTTGCCTAAGCCATGTGCTCAAGCAGTTCCCAGGCACCAGACTCAAATGATTAGTCTAACAAAAGGTGGGAGACATGTAAGACAGTGAGTAAAGGAAGCCAAGAATTCTGGTAATGAGCTGAGTGGTCAGCAAAAGTTCATGTAGAGGCTGAATGAGGGATAGCTTGCTGCATTTCTTTTGATTTGTCAAGACTCTTTTTGTGTGGGGGGCTTTTTTTTTTTCTCTCCTGACACCTTGGAATTGTTATGTCTGATTTCCTCATTGATCACCTCACCTAAAAGGGAATTCTTTGGAATATAAAGAGTCCTTGCTATATTTCTTATTGAGAAGGTCAGTTTCATTTGGCCAAGACTGTTGTTCTCATATTGCATGGTGAAGCCATTTCTACAGGCCTGTCACAACTGATGTCACAAGTTTCTCTGTTCCTTCAATCATTTGGTAGGCTGGGCCTGGTGGTGTAGCATATTCTGGAGGTACTTTTTTGACTTCTTCTCTCTCTCTTTGGAAGTCTTGTTTTTTGAGCTTCTAATATTTACAGAGAAATATATAAGAATGAAAAGAAGGAAGGACATTGACACAGGATAATATATCATTTGTCAGTTTTTGATATGGGGTCACAGATAGTGATCTGAACATGTGGCAGAGTGTACAGTCAATGTATGTGGGTTATAGTTGCACATTATATTCCACATAATGTGCTTAATGAACATTTATCATTCTCATTATATAGAACTTAATTCTAAATCAATGTTTGCAATCAATAAGTATATGTTTATATGACAGGTTTTAGTTTATTACAAATTGTATGTATTGTTTTCCAACTGTTCCTTTGGAAGAAACACTTTTGTAACTCTCCCACTTATTAGGCATTCAACCAGAAACAAAAGAAAAAGAAGATAAAACACCTTGAGGAATTTATTCTTAATTTGCGTAAACTGTTAACACTCATCTTCTAGAATATTCTTTTTGAGGAAAGTAGCATATATAGACCTTGCATCTTACATAATTTATATCCTTTACCTACATATTTATATCAGAATATGGCACTACATTTAAGATACATATATGCGATAGAAAGTGCACTTTTGACATTTATTTGGTGTATCATTTTGGATATCTAAGACTTTGGTAAATTTTTTTTTAATTTTGAAGATGTGGAGCACAATTCAGGGTTAAGTATGCAAATGTTCATTATGCAGATACCCTTGTTGTTGAGGCATGCCCCCCCTCCCCCAGGCAGATTCCCACTACTGCCAATTCTGCCTCCCCCCACCCTTGGCAGTTTCCCACTACTGCCAATCCTTTTCTTATAGTATATTCTTATAGCATATTCTTATAGATAATTGTTCACTTATGAGGGAGAACATGTGATACTCAGTTCTTTGTTTCTGTGATAGAAACAGAACTAGTATTATAGAGTCTAAGTCCATCCAAGTTGCTGCGAAGTTTATAATTTTGTCCTTCTTTATGGCTGTGTAATATTCCATTATGTATATGTACCACATTTTTTATGCAGTCCTCTTTCGATGGGCAGCACAATTGGTTCCATGTTTTTGCTGTTGTGAACAATGCTGCAATAAACATATATGTGCAGGTATCATTTTCTTTCTTTTTTTTTTTAGCAGAAAGATACATTTCTTTTTTTAAAAAATCATATATATTTTTTATTTTAAAAGTGTGGGGTACATTTTCATAGAGTTTTGAGTTCCTCCAGGTATATTCCCAGTAGGGGATTTCAGGATCGTGTGGAAGGTCGATTTTTAGATCTTTTAGGAATCGCCAAACTGTTTTCCACAGAGGTTGTATTAGTTTACACTCCCACCAACAGTGTAGAAGTGTTCTGTTTCCCTGCATCCTCTCCAGCATCTGTTGTTTTCTGAGTTATTGATGATGACCATCCTGACTGGAGTTAGGTGGTATCTCAGTGTGGCTTTAATTTGCATTTCTTTAATGACTAGTGAGACTGAGCATTTTTTCATGTATCTGTTGGCTGCTCATATGTCTTCTTTTGAGAAGTGTCTATTCATATCTTTTGCCCACTTTGTAATGGGGTTGCTCGTTTTTTTCTTTTTGGCACGTTTGAGTTCCTATGAATCTAGATGTTAGGCTTTTGTCAGACATACAGTTGGCAAATATTTTTTTCCCAGTCTGTGGGCTGTCTCCCTCTTCTCTTAATGGTTTCTTTGACTTTGCAGAAGCTTGTCAGTTTGATGAGGTCCCACTAGTCTATCTTGTGCCTTATGGCATGTGCACTTGGCGTTTTGATCAGGAATTGGTTGCAATTACAATTTCCATAAAGATGTCTCCTGCATTTTTTTTCTAAGGTTCTTATAGTTTCAGGTTTAAGTTTAGGTCTTGGATCCATGGTTTTGTGTATGGTGGTAGGTAGGGGTCTTGTTTTAATCTTCTGCATGTGGTCAGCCAGTTTTCCCAGCACCATTTACTGAATGAATTCTACTCTCCCCAGTAGTTGGTGGTGGAGGTTTTTTTGAAGATTAATTGGTTGAGGTTTGGCTTCTGGAATCTCTATCCTGTTCCCTTGGTCTATATTCCTGTTCTTGTACCAATACCCGGCTGTTTTGATTATTGTAGCTTTATAATAAAGTTTAAAGTCTGAGAATGTGATACCTCCTGCTTTTTTTTTTTTTTTTTTTGCTTAGGATTGTTTTGGCTATTCATAGTTGTTTATGTTTCCATATGAATTCCTGTGTTGTCATTTCCAGGTCTGAGAAGAATGCTACCAATAATTTAATGGGTATTACGTTAAATCTATAGGTTGCCTTGGGTAGAATGGACATCTTAACAATGTTGATTCTTCCAAACCATGAGCATGGAATATTTTTCCATTTGTTTGTGTCATCTTTGATTTCTTTGATAGTGTTTTGTAATTTTCCTTGTAAAGGTCTTTCACATCTCTGGTTAGGAAGATGCCAAGGTATTTCTTTTTGTGTGTGTGGCTATTGTGATTGGAATTGTGCTTTTTATTTGGGTTTCTGTTTGCTTATTGTTGGTGTATGGGAAGGCAACTGTTTTTTGCACATTTATTTTATACCCTGAGACTTTGCCAAAGTCCTTTATCAGTGCAAAGAGGTTTTTGACAGAGTCTCTTGGGTTTTTGAGATATAGAATGATATCATCTGCAAAGAGGGATAGCTTGACTTCCTCTTCTCCTATTTGGATACCCCTGATCTCCTTCTCTTGTCTGACTGCTCTAACTAGGACTTGCAAAACTATGTTGAAAAGGAGGGATGAGAGTGGGTATCCTTGTCTTGAACCATTTCAGGGGAAATGGTTCCAACTTCTGTTTGTTTAAACAACAGTATGCTGGCTGTGGGTTTTTCGTAGATGACTCTTACTATTTTGAGGTATGTTCCATCTATGCCTAAATGTTCAAGGGTTTTTATCAAGAAGGGGTGCTGGATTTAATCAAAAACTTTTTCCATGTCTGATGATATAATCATGTGGTTTTAGTTTTTACATCTGTTGATGTATTTAATTATGTTTATGGTCTTGCGGATGTTGAACCAGTCCTGCATCCTGGGGATAAAGCCTACTTGGTTGTGGTTGATGACTTTTGAGATGTGTTGATGGATTCGGTTTGCTATGATCTTGTTGAGAATTTTAGCATCTATGTTCATCAAGGATATCCAAGTCTTATGAATTACATCATGGCAAATGAGCTAACCTTTGACATCCAGTTTGATCATTCATATAAACAAAATTAATCAGGTAATGAATAACTGCTATTTCTGTTTTAACAGAATGCTGCCCAGGGATGCCATGTTTGTTTGATAAATTTGTGCTTTTGAGTTTAGAGTTGTTAATACTCTATGGAATACTATATGGAAGCCCCGAGGGGTGACAGTTTTGACAGTAAATGAAAATTTGAATAGTGGTTATTAACTAAATCTAAGTAAACTTGTATATGAAAAAAATAGGAGAAACATTAATAATTTTAGCAAAGAGAAACAACAACAATCAGGAGTTGGATAATGTCAAACTAAGGTTAACAATATTATCAACGAAGAAGAAACTGGGAGATAAAAATGAATATGATTGCACTCTATAGCTGAGTGAACTTTCTACGTATACCGCAGTGCCCACAGAACTTTGATAGGGGAAGGCTGCCCGGTGGCCATCTTCCCTTCACGTGCAAAATGAGACTATGGAGAAAATCCAGTGAGTTTAACTGATGACTCAGAGACTAGGGTGGGGGCCTAAAGCTAGAGGGTCTGGTCCTCAGCTTTATGTCCAAACCTAGGGAAGGCAGGTTTGGGGTGGGTCTTCAGGCTCAAAATTTAGCCCAGCTGTAGGTATGTCATCTGGTTAAGGTTGTTGCAGTAGTGAATGTCCTTTAAGGGAACATAATGTGGACTGCCGACTGGGTGAATTGTTGGATGCTGAATCAAGGAGGAAAATGGCATTCATCAGTTGGGTTTGAGGGAGCTGCTTTATATCCCTGTTATCAGAGCTCTTTATTTTCTGGTGCTGATCTTTCATCAACGCTGAAGGGATGGCTAGTGTTGTGTGGTAGAGTCCCCTGGGAGAAATAGAGTAATATGTAGCTGTGACATCTTCCAGGCAGGCTGCAAGGTTTTAGTTCTGGCAGATCTTCTTATTAGGATCCTACGTTTCCTCCCTCGCCCTGCTTAATACATTCTCCTGATGCATCCTCTCTCCCTTGCTCTCACCCCGGGTGGTATCTTTAACTTGTCTGTACCCCCTGCTGTCTTTTGACAGTCCATTTTTCACAGAAACAATCCCTGATGCTCCTGACCACCTCCCCTCCTCCTTCCACTCTCCTCCCTTTCCTCCCTCCTTCTTGCTGATTTGTTATTATGTACTGCAGCTGCCCGAAGGATTTTTAAATAGACCCATAATGGCACAGCAGCGCCTCTTGGAAGTTTAAATATAACCTTCTTGTTAATCTTGTCTGTGGCAACAGCAGGAACAGCACCTGAAGAAGAAGGCAATGGGCAAGAGATGCCCTGGGGTTCTACCCTGAGATCACGGTTTAGCAATCTTTCAGGTGTCCTATGATCTGAAAGCATTTGGACTCAGCCTCCTGGGTGGCTGTGCCTCAGCCTGAGTGGATTTGGTGTGGATTGACAGCCCCTAGAAACGTAAGCACAGTGTAATACTAGAGCAAAAGAGACATGGGAACTACTGTGAAAGCTCGAAATTCCTCCTCATCTTCCGCCAAAACATGCCATTCACCCTCTGTTCCCTCAGAGGTGGAATGTGTTTGTTCTTATTTAGCCTTTGGCCCTGTGTGGGGGCCTGGAGTGGGAAGGGCTAATTAGTGTCAATAACATCAGTGGCCACGATTCTTAAGGAACAGGTGTACAAAGCACATGTGCTTCTAAGTCATGGTATAAAGGTCTCAGAACAGCTTCTAGGGGATGTTATGGGTGGTTGCCTGACCTCAGGCAATGAAGTTGTTCATGAAAGAAAAAAAGGCTACAGATTCTAGCTCCAGTTTCCAAACTTGTCAATATTTTATTGGATTTAACAAATGTCAAACCCTAATATTATTGAATTCATTCAACGAATATGTATTGAGCACCAGTGATTGCAGGTAATGTTCTGAGATCAATGGAAGAAAGGGGCCACAGGGAAATGATGTACCTTGTACACTTTTTGAGTTTTTTTGGACTGAAAAATATATTTAGAAAGTAAATGAGAGAGAGAGAGAGAAGATTCACCTCCCCAAGGTAGGGGAGAGGAACAAAGCTAGGAAACATGGCAACATAGCTCAAAGAACCACATAGACACCCCAGAGTTTTAAAAAGCAATGGCAGATGGAGAGAGATTGAGAGAGAGAGAGAAGAGATTCACCTCCCCAAGGTAGGGAGGGAGCCAAAGCTTAAGAAAACATGACCTGGACATAGCTCAAAGGACACATGGCCAGACCATAGCTTAGCAAGACAATGACCACCTTGTAAAATTTAAGGAGGCCTTTATCTCTGGAATGATAGACCATTCAGAACAAAGATTTCCAGAAGGATGTATTCTAACATCCATCTGTTTCCCCTCCACCCCCTCCAAGTGGAAATGTTCTAGAATGTACTGTTTATCCAAGGAGATGAATAGAAGAGATTAGAGAGTTAATAAAAATCATTTAAACTCTGTAAAGTGAAAGGGACTATTCTTAGATTTTGTGGAAGGGATACAGGTGATATTATTTGTTATCTTAAGGCAAGTTACAATATAAGAGAAGGACCCGAACAGATAAAAATTATAATTGTGTATGATATTAAGCATATCAAACATTTTATAGTGTATTTTATAGTATGTTGTGAGTTTACAAATATAGTTCTATTTTATACTCACACTACCAATGAGCTGAACATTGTTCTTCTCATTTTACAAAAGTGAATACAAACCAAATAGACGGTTTTCCCAAAGGCCAATGAGCTGGTGAGCTGTAGGACCAAGACATCTAATTCCAAATAGATTGTGTATTATTCATCTATGTACCCCTAGGGGCTGGTACACTGACATTTTTTAAGTGAGTGTATGAATGACGCCATTTGCTCTTTTTCATACACTATATTTTCATTTTAAAACAAACACACAAAAGCCATTTTAAACATTTAGTATTTTAGTAAAGAGGTTACTGAGGAAGGGGAATGAGTTAAGACTGGTTCTGATGGATGGGTATAGTTGATCATGGGATGCATTCTAGAGTTTTGCTATTCAAAATATGGTCTGAGGACCAGCAGTATCAATGACATCTGGGACCTTGTTAGAAATACAGGATCTTGGGCTACACCCCAGACCTTCTGAATCACATTTGTGATTTAAAGGGTTGACTCTGATTTGAGTAGGAGAAAGACTTCTTACAAACTTGAATCTGAAAGTGATTAGAAGGTGATGCAATGATGGTAAAGAATTAAGTATTGCTAGGATACTGTAATAAAATAGCAGAAAGTAAGAAAGGACAGAAAGGACCAAAGGGAGGCATCTATCTTGCTTGTGTCTTTATGCAGGAGAATAATTGAGCCATTCAAGGCAGACAGCATTATTTTATAAGATTCCTAAGGATAAAGATCATGTACAGTCTTCTACAGTTTATAGAGTTTTAATCCTATTAAATATGAACATTACCTCTATCTTATAGATCATGAAACTCTTGCTGCATTTTGTTTATTTAATAGCTTTTAATCCTATGTGGAAATGGAGACCAAATGGTTGTTACTTTACTCAAAATAGTATATTGTTTTCTACTTACTTGCATGAAACTAGGCCTATTTGAAAATGGTTAAACTGGTCCTACCCATATTCTGAGAATCATTAGGGATTTTTCAAAATTATAAGCTCAATTTTATCTAATGTGAGTGAAACAGAAAACTAATCCCTACCTAATGGGAGCTGATTTCTCTACATTCTACTATCATTTTAGTAAAAGTACAATTGATATTATTTACTATGGTGTGAATGTTTGTGTCTTCCCAAAATTCATATGTTGAAATCCTAACCTCCAAGGTGATAATATATGAGGAGGTGGGGCCTTTGGGAAGTGATTAGGTCAGGTCAAGTCCTCAGAAGAGGATCCTTATAAAACAGGACCAGGAGAGACCTCTTGACCCGTCCATCATGAGTGGAAGACACCATCTGTTAACCAGGAAATGGACCCTCACCAGACACTGAATCTGCCAGTACCTCGATTTTGGACTCCCCAGTCTCCAGAATCATGAGAAATATATTTCTGTTGTTTGCAAGCTGCTTAGTTCATGGTATTTTGTTATAATAGCCTGAATAGACTAAAATAGTATTTTTAGTCTATTTTCATCTTTTTATTGCTGTGAGTGAGAAATACAAAAACTGAATGCTTTATCTTCCTTTAGGGAGCTCACAGTCTAAATAGATTGAGGTGGAAGAATTATACTCCTTGTCATAATAAAATATTTGAGGTGAAAATGAACAAGGCAGGCCTGACAAGTAGTTATGAAAACCAAGATCTTGTACTAGTTTTGCCACTAAATTTGTGTTTTTGGAAAACACCTTAATTGCTTTAGGTCTCAATTCTCCATGTGTTAAATGAGAAGTTGGAGGCCCGCTGTGATGGCTCACGCCTATAATCCCAGTACTTTGGGAGGCCAAGGCGAGAGGACTGCCTGAGCCCAGGGGTTTGAGACCAGCCTGGACAACTTGATGAGACATCATCTCTACAATAAATTAAGAAAAGTTAGCTGAGCATGATGGTGCCTGTCTGTTGTTCCAGCTACTTGGAAGCCTAAAGCAGAAAGATCACCTGAGCCTAGCAGATTGAGGCTATGGTGGTCGTGAGCTTGCCACTACACTCCAGCCTGGGTGACAGAGTGAGACTCTGACTCAAAAAAAAAAAAAAAGAGAAGAGGAGTTTGGATTGGATGGACTTTAAGTTCTTTTGGTTCATGTTTCCAAGCCTGCAGGGAAATGGTGAATCAAGTGATGGAGAGATGGATGGGAAGTTTTGGCTGGCCAGGTAAAAGAGACTAGTTGTGCTGTACAAAGTCTATCGCATACAGTTTTTTGCTTTTTTCCTTAATGAGATGATCTTTTTCTATTTCCTTTATTAGGGGACTTAATACTAACTGCCTGCTTTCAAGGTTAGTGGACATTTCAATTTGAAATGGTCCTAAAAGCTTTTCTGAATCGGGGAAGGTCTTGTCCGGTGGTTTGTAATCCAGCCACAGTTGATAATGCCTGTGCCGTGATCATGCCATTATACTGCCCAGCCACCGTTGATCATGCCATTGTGCTATCCTATGGCCATCTTTCTTCACTCACTATGTGAGGTTATGGAGAAAGATAATGTAAGGAGTCTAACTGATAACCTAGGCTGAGCCTCAAAGACTAGGGTGGGAGTCCAAAATAGGAGGGTGTTCTCAGCTTTATGGGTCTGTGGTTGGCCAAATTTACAGGAGAGAATATATCGTACAACATTTAAAGTATGTATTGTTCTCCGGGAAACTTCTGCATTTCCATTCATTTTTCTGTGGCAATATCAGAAATAGACATTCCATTCATAGCCACCACGCATTGAACTCTTACCGTTTGCCATGCACTGGAAAACTCACTGAATTCTTACAACATGTACAACAGTGCAATTATATACTATAAATATGCCCATCTTACAGGTGAGAAAACAGAGTTTCAGAGGGTTTAATGCTAAGTAGCATAGTAGAAGAACAGCAACGTCAAATCTAGTTCTTCCAAGTATAACACCTATTACTTTTTTTTTCTTTTTCTGCACCAACTTGACTTTCTTCTCTAGAAAAGAGCTAATTCACATTTATATAATAATATAGCTTATATAAGTAATAATATATTATATATGTATACATATACATATAGAGAGAGTGCAGTGGCATGATCATGGCTTACTGCAGCCTCAACCTCCTGAGCTCAGTCAATCCTTTCACCTCAGCCTCCTGAATAGCTGGAACTACAGGTGTGTACCACCATGTCTGGCTAATTTTTTAATTTTTTGTGATATGAGGTCTTGCTGTGTTGCCCAGGCTGGTCTCCAACTCCTGGGCTCAAGTCGTCCTCCAGCCTTGGCCTTCCAAAATGCTGGGATTACAGGTATGAGCCACTTTGCCTGGCTGAACACATATTTTAGTAATGAAAACAACCTTTTTATATCTCCCTTGCCCTTTGAAATTTAGATATCCTGATATAACTTTTTTCTATCTTGTTATTAGACTAATTCAGTTAACTTATTGTCCACTAAGTGTTGTTAGGTTATTTAATTTTACTCGGTATAGATGGTCGCAGCTTCTTTTTACTAGGCTTATTTAAACTTTTTTAGTTTGGTTCTGCTCATGCCATAATTATGTACTCCAGTCATTCTGAATTCTGATGAGTGAGACGAGCTGGGCTCTAATTGTTCCTTTAAGCCCTGAAACATCAGAGTGGCCCAAGAATTCCTATGGCTCTGGCCTAACCCAGTCATCCCAGGAGTGGCTCTAGGTGTGTATGTGGCAGCTCCTCTCATGGTGAGGCTGCTGGCAATAGAAAAATGAAGCTGAATGTCAGCACACACCTGCAGTGCAGTCTGGCTTCGATGCCCAGGACGACAAGGTAGCTTGATGTCCATCTGGACTCAGTGATCACCTCCTGGGAGGACAAAACCTGAATTAGATTGTTATGACCAAACAGAAAGGGACGTTGTGCATTCTGAGACTTGGCGAGTGGAGAAGCACTTGCCAGTGTTTTGCTGAGTTACATTTTCCCACTCCATGGCTGACATTTATTTTTAGCCTCATTTTTTTTGATTACTCCATTGTCTTGAACAACTTCATGAGAAAAGTGATATTGCTATCAGACAACTATAGAGGGATTTCTTGCTGGAGATGTATTGATATAAAAATATATTATTTTTCTGGATGCCACCAAATCTTTGTGACCTCTTGGGTTTTTTTTTTTTTTTTTTTAATGGGGAGAGGAGGTCACAATAATGGAATTAGCTGAGGGGTGATAGTGTGTTCTGGTGATAGCACATTCTAGCTGAACATTTAATTTAGTAGAGAGTTACCTTTGCAAAAGCGCCGAAATGGATCTGTTGCTGTAGACACATTTACTGGCCTGTTGCCATAGAAATGAAGGTGGTTCTCACTCAGGAACATACACGTATGTCAACTACTGTCTTCTCCCTTTTTTCTACTTTCATGAAGAAGCTGAAGACATAGACTGCAAAGGAATTAAAAACCTGCCCCCTCCTAGTTCTTCCTCCCTAAAAGCCTGATTTGTGAAGAGAGAACTTATTGATTGTGCTCAGATGCTAAGAATCTGTGAAGAATCTTCATTGAAACCCACCATTCAGATAAGGGCCAAGCCATAGAGAAAGCAGCTAGAAAAGCAATGGCAGAAAGGGCTTTTCTAACCTGTGGCTCTCAGCGGGAGAAGTGCTGAGGCTGGGTTCCCAGAACCCTTTGGAAACCGATGAAGAGTGGCTTCACATGAGGAAACAGAGGCCAAAGAAGAGTGTGAGTAAAACAGAACCACCTTTGGCTCAGCCATTAGTGCTCACTTCATTCTGTTTGGAACGGAGGGAAGGTGCTGGACACATTTTTGGTTGAGGATTAAGTACATCCTGAAATTTTCTTGAGGACTAAGAATTTGTGAGTTGCATAAGTTTATTCAGCATATTCAGATCTGCTTTGGGATTAGTCTGAATTATAGACGTCACAAATGCAGTTAAGAATATTACGTGTGACACTGATTTCCCCGGGCTTCATCTCTTCGTGAATGCATAATATCAGTTATAGTCCAAATCTCATGGATTCCTGCATCTTCCTGCTCACAGAGTCATCATTCCATGAAGTGCTTTGAGCAGTTCTTAGAAGGGTCTATTACAGATTTACAGACTATTTCGGTGCAGTATTTGCTGAGAATGGCTGCCGATTTCTGTGGGTTGCCTGGTTTTTCCTTGGTACCAGTGCCATTTTCTGTTGTTTTAATTGTACTAGGCACCACTATCTGTGTTTGGCACGGCTGCTGCTTCTATGGAGTGCTGTGGCATCTGTCTTGCGCCATGGCCCCTTGAAGACCTTATTGTCTTCCTCCACTGAGACCACAGGCTCCCTTTGGAGATTCTAGTTTCCTACTAATCACCTTCCTCAAGTGCACTGGCGTCTTCATGATGCCAAAACTTTAACGTGGTCTGTGGTGAAGTGTCTGGGAGAAAGATTCTTATCCCTAATTATGTTATATACCATTATCGTAGCTGGATGCTCATGGCGTAGTATCTGACGTTTTTAATGAAAAAGCTTCTTCAGTTTTTACTTACATCTCCTCCCGCATGTCAGACTGGGGAGTTGTTCAAGTGACAACCATCATGGTGGTATCTAAACTGCTTCTCTCATCCTATGACAGTAGCTCTGTTAATTGATTGAAGTTTGATTCTTTCTTTAAACTCTAGAGAACTCCTCCATTTCTCATGGAAACAGACTTCTGCAAAACCCACCTCTCCAGTTTCCAAGACACACTCAAACATTATAAACACCTGCACTGGTTCATGCTGGGGCAGGGCTTTCATGAGTCCAAGGCCAATGGCTGCCTTTAAGGAAGTGAGAGATAGTGCTGTCAGTTGTGGTGGGCAGCAGAGGTTTATTGAAACGAGCGTCAGATGCAGAGTCAGAATACACAGATCAATCTCGACTCTGATATTCACTAGCTCTATAGCTTTGTACAAGTCCCTTAGTGTCTCCAAGCTTCTGTTTTCTCATCTTTACATTTTAGTTAAAAAATTCCTACCTTGTTATTATGTTAGATGAAATAAGTCAAATGCAGAAAGACAAATATCACATGCTCTCACTCATTTGTGGAAGTTAAAAACATGGATCTCAAGATAGAGAGTAGATCGGCAGTTACCAGAGACCGGGAAGTTTGGAAAGGGGACGGTGAGGAGAGGTTGATTAATGAGTACAAATATACCCTTAGACAGAAAAAATAAGACCTGATATTTGATAGATCAGTAGGGTGACTAGAATTCACATTAATCGATTGTACATTTCAGAATAGCTACAAGAAAATAATTTGAATGTTCCTAGCATAAAGAAGAGATAAATATTTAAGGTGATAGCTATCTCAATTATCCAAATTTGATCATAGGAATGTATCAAATTATTATACGTACCCTGAAAATGTGTATATCTAATATGTATCAATACAAAATGAATGAATGAATGAAAAAAATTTCTACCTCAAAAGAAAATGAAAAAAGTAACAGAAGGTGTTATTCTTGTGACTTATTTAGAAAAATTATAAGAAAATTGTAGGTACCCCAATAAGAAATGGAGTGCCACATACTGTTCATGGTGTGCGTTCATACTGTTCAATTTGTCTCTTTCTGTCACTAAAAAATCTGTGAGCTTTTCACAAGAGTTGGAATGTTAACCTTGTTTTCATGAGCAGATTCCATTTAAGCCCCTTGATTTTCTCTGCTCTGTCATTTTAAATTTTTTATAGCTATTTTATTGTGACCTGCACTGAATCAAGTAAAGACCACCCTGAGGGCTCTCTGAACCACCTTCTCTTCTCCCTCATGCTGGGCACGGGCTCTGACTCCTGTGTCCTCCTGGACTCAACACTCTGTCTGCAGGGCAGTGCTGCAGCCTTTTAGTCCTGCTGGAACACTGGTCCCTGGCCTTGCTCTGCCTCTCACTCCTGGCCCTACTTTCTGGGTCCTTATTCCAACCTCAATCTTACCTGGGCAAAATTGCCTACCTTGAGTCCTGCTTTCAGCCCTGGCTTGGGTCCGGATAATGGTCCTAATTAGCAGATTTAGCAACAAGAGCCAGCATCATCTCTAGGTCTGAAGTTCCTACTATATACTTTATGAAATCACTGCTCAGCACCAGTGGGCAGTGAATGCATCACTCTAAAAAAAAATTGAAAGAAATGATTCTCCACAGAGCGTTCATGGAGATGCTTGTTATAAAATGTAATTGCCCCATAGTTATGGAAAATGTAATGAGGAACCTCTATAAGCCTCTTGGTGTCATCTTTAACTTCATATATCTACTTGGGTCTCTCAAAAAGGGCAACAAAAACATTTTCATCTGGGTCAGATAGATTTATGATTGGGGAACAGTGTTTAAAAAAATTAAGGCTTTTTGCTTGTTTGTCCTTATTAAATGTGTCTACATAATCAAGGAAAGCAGAGGTAATGAGCTCAGAGGGAGATGACTCAGATTGGAAGGGCTTGGGGATGAGGTGGACTGAGGAGCCAGGACAGGAGGGGATAAAAGGATACAGAAGGGTGGAAAGTCCCTGCAGAAAGATGGAAATGCTGTGAAAGAGGCAGGTCCTTATAGGGATATTGTTAGAGGAACCGCAGGTCCCTATGGGGATATTGTGAGAAGAACCAGAGGCCCTGCAGTCCAAGCGTTGGCGAGATTTACTACAGAGGGCTGTGTCTCTGACAGAGGCAGGTGGAGGCCAGGACGGAAGAGAATAGATTCAGGCCTATAATACTTTGCATCCAGTGGTTCCACAGGAGGTCAGAACTGAGAAAGCTGGGCAGATGTCTCAAAGGAGAATCTTCAGCTGATATATCAAGTATCAGGAGCTAGGTAAGGAGAGCGATGATGGTGTGTGTTCATGTTTTAAACTCATACCAGCTTAAGTAACATGAAACTCTGCTTTCGATTCACCTCATCTTTATGGACATGCATGTTCTGGGGCCCTTGTGCAGTTTAGTAAAGATTAGTGGTGCACATAAACTCATTACATCAAAAATTCTGTGACCTGAAGAGAAAAGGGGGATGCAGGAGGAGCAAAAGATTGCTTCTCCCATTCATAGTCCCCCCAACCACAATCATTTCCCTCCCCACTTTACTTCTGGGTGATAGTAACAGCAAGTTAATTTCAGTTGATACCACTGGTGATGGGGAATTCTACAAGACATCCTCTATAATACTTTTTTAAAAAAATGATAGCAGCTAACACATACTGAGCACTTGCTTGTGCTCATTGCTTTGCCCAATTCTAATGCGTAGCCCTGAATCAATCAATTCTTCCAGCAATCAAGGACACAATTGTACAAGGGCACAATTATTATCACCAGTTTATAATTGAAGAAACCAAGGCTAATAGTGGTAAGGCTATGTCTCCAAATCGTCACATTAACTAAAAAAACTAATCTTGGACTGACACTCAGGTCTTACACTAAAATATTTACCACCAAAATCTTCTTCCTTTGGGGTCTCTTGCTGTTTGAGGAGGCCAAGACCAGGTGACCCCAGGAAACAGGGTATGCTAAACTATAGCATTCCCTCCCCTCTTTCAGCTACTTTAAGCTTCAGCTATCCTCTGGAACCCTTTTGCTGGAATGTGGAAGGCACATACACTTAGTTTAATGGTAACATTCTTTTGTAGTTATTGCCACTTAAGATCTCGATTGGTAATGGGATGCTATTACTGCACCGTTGCCAGTAGTTTTTTATTTCACTCTGGTTCTCTGGCATGGGTTCTGCAGAGGCTGTTGTTGAATATAAGAGTTTACAGCCTCCGACATGCAAGACTATGGATAAAACACGATTTGACTGTTTTAAAACTTGTGTTTAATGAGGTTTTTAGGTGTGTATAGGAAAAAAAGGACTCTTTAAGAAGGTTTTGGCAAGAAGCTTCAGAGGTTTTGCTGGGGCTGACTGGAATTGTAGAGTTCAGCCATTCATTCGACAATCAGCAAATTGAGTGAGTTCGACATTTGCAGGAGTTTTATTGCTCTGTTGCCAGTTTCATCTTGCTTGGAGTTGGCCAGTGCTGAGGGAGGGTCCGAGGTTCAAGGCCAAGAATGGGCTGCCTTGGAGAAAAAGGGAAATAGTCTCTCCTGGTAGCAAAGATAGTTCCAGCAGAGTCTTCAGTGTTCAAAGGGAGATGCTTGGGCTGAAACTATTAATACCTTCCTTCAGAAAAACAACCATTCTGGCTGCTAGCAGGGTTTAACTCTCACGTGAAACATCAGTACAGAGAAATTAAGTGTTCTTTGAAGGAAGAAAACCAAAGTTTATATAAGAGGCATGTGAAATAGCTTTCCCACAGAGCAGTAGGTGCTTTCTGAGCCTAAGTAATTGGAAATCACCTCATTTTTCCTTCCCTTGGTGACCTTATTTTTTTTTTTTGAGTTGGAGTCTCACTCTGTCGCCCAGACTGGAGTGCAGTGGCCGCTCCTGGCCACCGCAGCCTCGACCTGCTGGGCTCCGATGATCCTTCCGCCTCAGCCTTCCGAGTAGTCGGAATTACAGGCAAGCGCTACTACGCCCGGCTGATTTTTTGATTTATTGTAGAGATGAGGTCTTGCTGCCCAGGCGGGTCTCGTAACTCGCGGGCTCAGGCAATCCACTCACCTCAGCCTCCCAAAGGCGCAGGATTACAGGCTGAGCCACCGAGCCCGGCGGTGACCTTATTTTTAAATGAAGGTGTTGGGTAGCCAACTTCCGAGGCTCCCTTAAGTGCAACAGTCTACGGTTCTAACAAATGCTTGGTAAGAGTTGAATAAATAGATAAGGTCTTTATGTCTAGATCTTTAGAATTTTTCTATGATTAGTATAAGAATTATAATGGTTATAATCAGCAGATATGAGATAAATGTGTTGTCATTTTAATGGTTATGTTTGCTGGAAACTTAGCCCATTCTGTTGAGCACAATAGTGGCCTTGCTAATGTTCCAAGAGTCCAGTTCTGTCCCTTAAACTCAACAGCTTTTCTTAGGAATAAAATGGAATGCTTCATCACACACCAGCTCCCTTCCTCTGAATTCTAACTTCTGAAGGAATATTACATCTTTTCACCTCTCCCACTTAAGGCCTCCCTTCTTCTGACACAGAAACTACAGAGCTGGAGCCTGATATTTTTTCTTCTCTTTTCCACTCTTGGCTCTGCGATGTCAGGATACTAGTTCCAAAGCCACTTAAGATTCAAATTTTCCCAACAGGCACCAGGTAATGTCTGTGTCTAAGTAACTGAAAGCCACTTAATTTTTCCTTCCCTTAATTTCCTCGCCAGTTTATGGCCTAGAGAGGTCTGGGGCTACTAGGAAGACTCTTTCTGGTATCACTGAGATAAGTTGGTATTTGCCAGCTAGCCTGAGATTGCAGTCACCATTTATTACATTGGATCAATGGAAGAATGCTTTTAGATTTTGAAGTGACTAATGTCCAAATTAATTTTTGAAATATGATACATTTATAGATTGGAGACTGATCAACCTAATCAGTGAGCTAAAGACATTGAGATCTTTATTCTTAGAAACATGGGTTCCATAAAAGATTGTTTCCAATAGCCTAAATTGTATCTTCAAACTTATTGATGACTTTGTTATATATGTTGGACCCTTGGTTACAGGCTGAAATGAGGAAAATAGGATATATGAAATCTTTAGAAAATTTGCAAATCTATGTACACTCATATTTCTTGCTCTTTTTCTCATATCTTTTTCTAGCTGAATTGGCTACTGTTTGTGTTTCATTTTCTTGATACTGTCTGCACTTTGACAGAAGTACTAATAGGAGGAGGGGACTGAGAGAGTTAAGTCACCTGAAATAATCCAGATGTTTCTGGCAGGTAGATGTAGAGCCCTAGGATATGAACACTTCTTTCTCTGTTGAACAGTATTTGTAGCAGCAGACTCATCATACCTGACATTTCCGTTCTCCTAGATCGTATGAAATAGATTCTTCTCCTTTTCTAATGATACGTGTGACATAAGCAATGAATGGCTGAAGTGTTCAGGAATTTCAGCAAAGTTCATCTTCTTTTATGCAGGGGCTTCTCATCAACTTAAAAAAGTTTTCAAATAATATTCATCTGAGACTTCTCCTGGCCTAGGTTAGGCCTGCCCCTGCATTTCATCCAGTTAAACTGTTAGTCCTGTTTTAATGGGTGCTTAGAGAAAAAAAATACTTCTTAGACAAGTTGGAGCTTTGGTAGAAGCTGAACATAAAGCAGCAGGTAAGAGCTGTCTATCAAAGGTCCCTTGGAGGAGGTGGATCACACTACACATTTTTTTCCCTCTCCTTTGAAGTCTGCATTTGTTGTCCCTCTTTTGTGGAGAGTCTCATACTGGGAGGACTAAGCACTCTTGAATAGGCGCTTTCTCCCGCTCCCTTCCAGCCCCTGCTGCTCTCGCTGGCTGCCCCCTCCCACAGCGAAGCCTGCAAGGACAAAGAAAGGGAATGGACAACAGGCACAGCGGCAAAACAAGCCGTGTCAGTTTCCCTTTCTTTCCCTTTGAGCTGGTAAAAGAGCTATTTCCAAGATTACATGGTTCACCTGGGTTTCTATTCAACCAGGGATTTTTTTTTTCCTCTCCTTTTTTTCTTTCTCCAGCCCTGATGCTTACAGGCAAAATGTGGTCCATTCCCGATTCGCCAGGCCTTCCTTTGCCC